>NC_084542.1:8291123-8526123 GCF_024500275.1 Phycodurus eques | reverse complement strand
TAGCTAGCTATGCCTACACCACTAAACTGCGTCTCATCTGTGGATAGTCCGGAGGTGTGGCCAATTTAGAGCACCATGTTGTCGGCCACGAGTGCACACACATCACGCAGAGAAAGACAGAAGTGCAAGGACTGATAATTTTTTTCCCCAAAAGTCCAGTTTGACAGTCAGTGTGTGGACCTGGGATTACAGCTAGTGTGGCCGCTTTAGAGCGCCTCATTGTCGGCTGTGAGTGGGTGCATGTCACGGAGAGAAGATGGATGAGCGGGGTAGAATTTCTTATTTTTTTTTTCCCCGACTTGAAGGCCAACATGTCGATCGGGACTTTGAGTTGGCGTGGCCGCTTTAGAGCACCTCATTGTCGCAGCGTGGAAAAATCCTGCGAAGACCCGGTGGGATATAGTCCAGCTATAAAGGGATATATTCTCACAGCTCAAACATGGAGTTAAGTGTAGGCATAAGAAAAATGCTCGACAAAGTAGCATCCATCTTTTCATGTCGTAAGAGTGTTATTTGATTGACCGTTGAGCACGACGTGATTTCAGTACGGCTTGATTTTTAACGATTTTGAAGCTTCATTTCAAACACCATTTTTTAGTCATTCAAATTTGTCAGGGTTGTTAATTTTCTGTTGGATGTCAAATTTACAAGAGATTTATTTTCACTTTACAGGTCCAATAAGTGTTGACAACAGTTAAATAATCTCAAAATGCTAAAATGTTAGAAACAGATAATGGAAATGGGCGCCTTGATCTGGACCAAAACGCAAACAAATACTGGCGCATGTACTGTACATAAAAAACAACCCTTTGTCTGATCATTGTACACGCAATCAGGAGCTACCAATTATTTATCCTTCCCTCTGTAACACTACAAAACTGAAAGCCACCACAGTAGGTGGCGCCAATGTTTCCCACTGTCAAGCAAAACGAAGATGAATACTACTAAAGGCTTCTTTAAACTTGCGCGGGCCGCGACCGCGCTGACGTCACTGCGGCTATCCTGCATGCAGTTTTGAAAGTGTACTCCAGTTCCCCTCCAAGTCGGGGGTGTCGCTACGGCTGGTATTGGTTAGGACACCACAGGGTGGAGTTTCCTCCGCATTTTTTGGCCATTTCCGGTAGGCATTTTTATTTTCCTTTCCATAACAAAGAACAAAGCAACAACAATGGCGACCGTGGAACAGTGTCTGCTAGAACAAATGGACCTAGATGAGCATATGATACGTTTAATTATGCTGCAAAATCTATCAAGAAGGCGGCGGCGTAGATGGTATGTAGAACCAAGGGGCACGCCGAGTACGGCATCACGGCATGTGACTAAAACGGACCGATCACGAGAGATGATCTCCGCGGCATTCTACGCGCAGCCGTGTGCGCATCAAGTGACACAGAGGGGCCGCGCGGGCCAATGCATCAGTCACGTGATGCAATGCGGGCGTTGTCGGCCGCGTGAGTGCAGGATTATAAAGAGGCCTTAAACCATATGTGGTCTTGAAATGTTATAATGCTAAAACTGCTTGTGTGACCCAATTGTTCCCACCTGAAAATGAATGAATGACAACGCTGAAGAATTCTTGGAGTTGGAATACAACTTGGAAAACGCAATAGGTATGGTTTAATTTTGACGCCGTGTCAGCTTCAAGCTTTTTTCTACAGCACATTGCAAACCATGTCGCAGGCTAAATACAAGCAAGTTGCGTTTATCCTTTCCCTGAGCTTTCCCTCCAATAATCCACAAGAACAGCTTTTCAATTCCCGCGGTGGCGCACGAGCTGATGTCAGCGAATAACAGGCCAGATCCACGTCTCACACACACACACATACACACAATGCGGTGAATACTGAGAATAATGAGTGACACCTGCGACGAAAAAAAAAAAAAAAAAAAAAACAGTGGGACGGGACTATTTATGTCACACATAGAAGCGAAAAGTAGGCCAACAGTGCAGATAACAGTTATCAGTCACGTATCGCCTAACAGGGAAAGTAAGTAAAAGTTAATTGAGAGAGGACTTTCCAAAACAGAAAAAGCAAAACAAAAAAATTATTCACTGAAAACAGGATAACAGTTTACAAATAGGGATGGCCATTTGACAAAAATGTCCCTGATTAACAGTAAAAATTACCAATTACTCGAAGAATTCTTATTTTATAATTACAGTGGTGCCTTGCGATACGAGTAACCACCAAGTTTTTTTTTTAGATACGAGCAGTCATTCGACTGACTTTTTTTTTTGTGCTTTAAATTGCAAGCAAAAATTTGGAGATACGAGCACTATAGTGGCAGTGAACTCAACTCACTTCACAACAAGCAGTACTTTGGCAAACAGAACTTACACAAAAAAGAAATTACAGAAATTACACATTGTGTATTTAAAAAATAATCCAATATCTTTGATTCAGGAATGCAAACAAATGCTAAGAAACAATTTAAAACAACATACGCACTCAGGCACATATTCTTTATCCTCTACAAATAACGACTAATATTACTGATGGGGACATCTTGTCCATCTCCATGTATATCCCTATGTCTATATTATACTGCCTCCATTTGGCCAAGGTATGCAAACCAGAATGAGCAGCACAATGTCCATTGAACTGAAGCAAAAATGTGGCAAAAACTGTTGAATTCTTTAAATTATATTTAATGATGTAATTACTGCATACTTTTAAGTCAAACATTACATTACATTACTTTCAAATAGAGTTTTAGAACTAGAGAAGGAGATGCCATATTTGTAAATTAGAATTAGTTGGCAATTTCATTGGGATTCACTTCATTTTCCTCCCCACACTGCATTTCATCCCACACTCTTTGGATGTAAATTCATGTGGCGTTATAGGAACACCCTGGAGTACGTCCATATAACCACATGTGACTGCTTGTGGGAAGCACGCGGGGGTGAGCAAGGTGGCGGTGATGACAAAATCCTTCTGTCTGGGTTCAAAGTTCACAGGGCATGTCTGTGTGAGAGCCGTTCCTTCACTGTAACCTGGTTGCTCAGTACCACATCACAAACAAGAGTTGTGGGCTCTATAATGCCATAATGTTACTTAATTACACACATTGACTTTAGGAAACTGCATTAATTTTCAGTCACTCTTCCTCTAGTAGCCTCCAGGGCATGTCTGTGTGTGTGCACACATGTGTTATCAGGTGTTAAGGAAAGAAAAGCAGAGCTCAATTTGCCAGCAAGTCAAGCCAAGTCCTCTTAAGACAGAGCGTACCTACACACTATTGTGACGAATTTAGAAACGTGACCTTCGCAACCTCTTAGTTGCCTTTAACTCAATGACTGCCCGCCGTTTTCAAAGCAAGCTTTTTGACTTATATTTCAAGACTCTCAGAATATTTTCTGTGACAACATAAACACCAAACCTACTAAAAGTAAGAAGAGTCTCTTCTTTCACCATGAAAAAGTTTGTTTCTAGAACTTTCCATTCTTTAGTAATCAGCAGTAGAAAATGGGTCGGTTTTACCAACAACACCGGTTTGTGACCAAAAAGCAGACAAAACTACCTTTTTGCAGACATACAATTATACAATGCACAGTGAGAGACGCTGACTTACCACATGGTTCGAGTTGAACGTCAGTGGCTTTTTTAAATACCATTCCTCATTCACTATGAACTGTATCATCTTTTCTAACAATGGCAAAACACACTTTCTACTACCTACAGCGACACATACTCTGTTTATATTACACATACTCTGTTTGAGTGTGCGGTGCCTAAACATTCAAAGTGTTGGCATTTCTCTCCCTCATAATCGGCAGGACAGGCCGATTCACCGCCTCATCTTTACCTTCAACTCAAAAGCTGTGATCTTAAAACCAAAGTGATGCAATGCCACCATCTACGGGTATATGTTAGTCATTACAGTGGTTTACAAACCTGAATTTCAGACAAGCTGGGCAAGACCCTCTTCCACACCTACCCGTTGAAAAACATACTTGACAAATATATATCAGTTGCAGTAAACGGGGATTCCAGGTGACGAATACAAAACATCCATGGCAGTGTCTGAGTTAATAAAGGCACCAGTTTGAACCAGGAAAGATTGTTTCCATTATTTCTAATGGGTATTTTTTTTCCCCACAAATCCAAATCAATCAAGGTACCGATATGTTATTTGCTAAATGTTAGCACTTCCACCGCCTATTGTGTCATCAAACAGTATGTAACTCTTACTTGATGCTTTACTAACTAAAATGATGTGAACAGTTATATGGACAGATTACACCAGGTTACATTCCTGGTTTATCACATTTAGGGCTGAGCGATTTAGAATTGTGATAAATTACACTTCAATCACGATGATCAGCTGTCGCGTGTATTTACTGGGTGAAACATGGCGGAAATGTCCGTGACAACAGCCAATCAGAGCCATCCTTTTCCTGCTCCGCTTCCATTTGTAGATTGTGGCAGTGAACAGAAACCGCACCTCGTCGGCTGCCCCCCCCCCTCATAGCGAGATCGAGACGCCCCGTCCACCTCAGCTTTCCTCCCACGGAGCCCGCCGCGTCGGCCCCTCCTTTCCCCGGCTTTGGCCCAGCGACTGAGGCGACCGGTTCTTATTCATTTGAAGTACCACCCAAGTGATTGTGTGAAAAGCATAAAAATGCGAGCGGACTCAGTACAGCCGGTCACTCACTGCCACCAGCACACATAACATTAGCAGTTAGCCTGCTAGCGGTAAGGCCACCAGTGGTTTGTAAATTGGCAAAACTAGTCAATCTGTATTGTTATTACAGATGATAAACATTTGAAAGTAACAATAATGTTAACAGGGTATGTCGCATCACATCTGGAGAATGATGTTTGCAATCCAAGGTGCCAGAGGGGCATTTTTTTATTTTGTATCTTGTATACCTCCAAAACTATGCAGGACTTCAAACTAGTGCACTGTTGTGTTATATTTTTCTACATTAAATATTGACCATGAGGAGTGTTGTTAGCAAACGGCGTTAATAAAATAAATTCCTCTCTAGGTTCTTTTATTTTCAGTACAGATGCTTTAAAATTGGCTGTTCAAAAAAAGTTTAAAAACACAATGAAAAAAATAGTGATAATCGAGATTGGACGATATGAAAAGAAATTTATCGGGATAAATTTTTTTTTGCTGGATTGCCAAAATCCTACTTACACTTACTTTTTAATTATTCTTTTAAGAGCCCCACTGTGCCTGTTACAAGAGAAGCATATCCGCTAGGGAGGGGAAACGTCTTATGTCATCAAAACAAAAGCTCAGACTTCAACAACAGAGATGCTTAAAGTGAGCCAAGCTGCAATTTTGTGACGTAGCAAAACCAGAATTTAAAATGACTTAATGTTTTGTTTCGGTCCATGAACGGCAGGCAGTGGTGTCACTCATCCAATGACAAGTTGTGGTTGCCACGGAGATGCTGACAACTTCCAATTTGGATTCATTTGTCATTGTGAAGATGAGTTTAAGGGAGGAGAAGGGCTTTCTGGTTTAAACCAGAATAGATTCCTGCGGCTGTGCGTCATCTCGCTCTCCTCTGCACACAAATACGAAGGAATAAGAAGATATGCACTTGCAGGCTTACTAAAATTAAGTGTTCCTGAGTCAATATTGTTGCAGCCCCACCTGCAGCAACACGGGGGGATTGGCCCGTAAGCCTGTGACCAAGGTCAGCAGGAGCGAGGTTTAGAGTCAGCTACAGGGGGGTTGGGGGAGCTCATTGTGCCTTGGATCCCAGCTGAGACCTCTTCAAAGGCATCAAACACCCACAGGAGATAATAATAAGGCAGTGGGAACAATCCAAGATATGAGGGCGCGGTCATATGATCGTTCTTACGTTTATAGATGAAAGGCTACGAAAACAGATGATTGTGGTGAGCAAAATGATTATTGCCATCAGTATTGTCATTATACAGTTGGTCATCGGTTTACACCGGTCTCAATAGTAAGCAACTTGCGTGTGGCTTTAAAAGGCTTGGCAAACATGTGTTGCCGTGACGTGGGAGTCAGCAAATGAGAGTGGAGCATTGGCATTAGTTGGCTTAAGATAGCAGTGGGCTGTTAAGTTGCTAACCGTTACCTAGTCTGCATTTTGAGGAAAGGTACAACAATTAAATCGGTTAATCAAAAGACTCCTGCGGGTCCAGACCTCAAAGAAAAGGGGGGAAGCCCCTAATCCCCCCACCCTACAGCTAATTCCGCCCCCACTCCCACAAACCAACCATAGCCCAGTGACCAGAACAGCACCAGAAGGTGGCCCGACCGAGGCGAGAGGTGCTGACACTCACCATGAGCCCCAAGTCAGCCGGGGACCCCACAAAGCCCGAGGGAGAGAAGGGCTACGACCACAGCGGCCCGCCACGGGGAGAGGGAAGAGGAGGGCACAGGCCGGGGACGCAGCAGCACGGCCTCCAATTCCCCACCCGGAGACCAGAACGAGACCCCTGGAGTGGGGCCAACAGGCACAACCCCGGCACCCGAGGAAGCCCCAGGATCAGCATCCCTCAGGAGGGCAACACGGACACAAACATACCCAAGAGGAGGGGGGGGGAACAGGCCCAGCATCCCCAGAGGCAGAGATATTTTCTACTGTTATATACTCTATGATAAGATTTTGCCATTGTTTAATTTTAATCGCTTGTTTATTTTTCTGTCTATCCTTGACGACCTGTGAAGGGATTACAATTTGTTCAAACTAGCAGAGGTAGGATATATTAAATTAGGTCATCTTTACTTTACCGTATACGTGCTGTTGTGTAAGCCAGTTCTCCTTTGCAGTAGACACAGCACTTTATCTTATTTTTTAAGTGTGAAATGATCCCAAACTTTGGAAATTCTGTCTTTTACGCACTCTTCCTCCTCGACCATTCTTGTTCCTATGTGCAATAACATTAGTTCATGTGGAATAATCATCACCACAAAATGCCGTGATATAGCGAAAAATCCGCAATATAAAATTAGATCTGTACAATTTAAAAATCCATGATACAGTGAGACCACAAAAAGTGAAACATGATATGGCGAGGGACGACTATTGAGCTAGTGGCCAGTGACAGAGCCATTTACTGTCAGATGCTAAATACGGTATGAACAATAAGTAGAATATAAAGTAGTCATACCTGTTATTTGTAATGCTATCACGCTTTGCTGATAACCTGCAAACCATTTTATCCCTGAATGATAATACAAAATTCATCAGCATTGGTTGAGCTTCATAACAACCTGAATCAGCAGAATGGAGGCCTGTTTGTTGCCAATGAATGAAAAGGCACAAAGCGTCTTTGTTTCAGGTGAGTTTCTGCTTCAGTATCGAGCACACACACGCAACCCCTCACCACTACTTCACACAGCCCCCCTGACAGAGCAATGCATTTCGCCGAAAGGCGTAGTCTTAAATCATCTCAGGTGGGACAACAGGCCCACAAATCAGACTTGCCGTCACTGCCTTTGTTAACAGCGAGTAAGTAAGGAACAAGTTTGAATAAAACGAATCACAATAATGAAAACAACCTCACTGGTGTAAGTAAATTTGTAGTGTGGAGCCATCACAAGATCCTTTCAAACATTTAGTTTTTCCCCACATATATTTGAAATAATGGGAACAGGATTGTACATTTTCCACCTTTCGAGCTAGCAGCCAGGACGAGGGTGTGGAATAGGGCTGGCGCTATTGAATATTTTTAGAATCTCACGGTTTTGTGGACTTCGAGAAGGCGTTCGACCGTGTCCCTCGGGGAGTCCTGTGGGGGTGCTTCGGGAGTATGGGGTACCGAACCCCCTGATACGGGCTGTTCGGTCCCTGTACGACCGGAGTCAGAGTTTGGTCCGCATATCCGGCAGTAAGTCGGACTCGTTCCCAGTGAGGGTTGGACTCCGCCAAGGCTGCCCTTTGTCTGTTTATAACTTTTATGGACAGAATTTCTAGGCGCAGCCGAGGCGTAGAGGGGGTCCGGTTTGGTGGCCTCAGTATTGCATCTCTGCTTTTTGCAGATGATGTGGTTCTGTTGGCTTCATCAAGCCATGATCTCCAACTCTCACTGGAGCAGTTCGCAGCCAAGTGTGAAGCGGCTGGGATGAGAATCAGCATCTCCAAATCGGAGACCATGGTCCTCAGTCGGAAAAGGGTGGCATGCCCTCTCCAGGTCGGGGATGAGATCCTGCCCCAAGTGGAGGAGTTCAAGTATCTTGGGGTCCTGTTCACGAGTGAGGGAAGAATGGAACAGGAGATCGACAGGCGGATCGGTGCAGCGTCTGCAGTGATGCGGACTTTGTATCGGTCCGTTGTGATAAAGAAGGAGATAAGCCGAAAGGCGAAGCTCTCGATTTACCGGTCGATCTACGTTCCTACCCTCACCTATGGTCACGAGCTCTTGGTCGTGACCAAAAGAACAAGATGCCGGATACAAGCGGCCGAAATGAGTTTCCTCCGCAGGGTGTCCGGGCTCTCCCTTAGAGATAGGGTGAGAAGCTCGGTCATCCGGGAGGATTTCAGAGTAGAGCCGCTGCTCCTCCACATCGAGGAGCCAGATGAGGTGGCTGGGGCATCTGATTCGGATGCCTCCCTGGTGAGGTGTTCCGGGTACATCCCGCCGGGAGGAGACCCCGGGGACAACCCAGGACACGCTGGAGAGAGTATGTCTTTCGGCTGGCCTGGGAACGCCTCAGGATCCCCCCTGAAGAGCTGGATGAAGTTTATCCTAGGTCCCGCGACCCGACCTCGAATAAGAGGTAGAAAATGGATGGATGGAGGTGATCATACCATCAGAATGTGATACCAGCGAATGCCTGCTCTGAACTAACCAAGAAATGGAATAAAATATATTTTACATTTACATTTTAAATACGTTTCAGTGAGTTCTGTCTGAAAGGGATGAGCGAATAAATCCCTGTTCTACCGTTATGCCTTTTCACGACCCTGGACAGAACAAGAGTTGAAACAATGGCCGTTTTATTGAAGACACTCCCAGTATGTCAAACATATGAATCACATAATTTTTAATCCTCAAGTGCTACAAGTGGGGGCGCCACCCTCCCCGACATCCTCTTCCTTTCCACTCCCTTATTTGGCATCTCCCCTCAGACCCGACGCCCATCAATATGTCAGCAGTTCCACAGGCTATGTAAAGTCCCGCTCCGGACTTCTTCCATAATTAACTGCCGGTCCTTTAACTCTGTAACAAAGGACACTTGAGATTTGTAATAACTTATGAGGAGATTCATACTATTTTAAGTGCTTCATTCGGTCGTAATTCATTGTCTCTTTTATGATATATGGCACCTTCCACGTGATAAACAGCTGAACCAGTGAATGACTGGAATCCAATACCTCTGCGCTGTCCTGGTGACCGTGCCGGCTGGGTGTTGGGTTTCCCGCAGCCCAGCCCCACTTCTCAGGTTTCTAAGGTGGACAAACAAGGAATGAAAAATATTCCGGATCGGATTAAACGATAAACGCAAATGTGTTATCCGAAAACAGTACTTCTGCATGTAGCACCTCCGAGTAAAAAAATGTCTCGGAAATTTGGTAGCAAACATGGACACTGTGTGCATAACATCGGCAGTGTGAGTTGCTGATGCACTAACTTGACCAGCCTTGGGAACCTCACTCCATTGACTTAACATTTACAACCCCAATTCCAATGAAATTGGGACGTTGTGTTAAAACATAAATAAAAACAGAATACAATGATTTGCAAATCATGTTCAACCTATATTTAATTTAATACACTTCAAAGACAAGATATTTCATGATCAAACTGATAGACTTTTATTTTTTTTTAGCAAGTAATCATTAACTTAGAATTTTATGGCTGCAACACGTTCCAAAAAAAGCTGGGACAGGGTCATGTTTACCACTGTGTTACATCACCTTTTCTTTTAACAACATTCAATAAACGTTTGGGAACTGAGGACACTAATTGTTGAAGCTTTGTAGGTGGAATTCTTTCCTATTCTTGCTTGATGTACAGCTTCAGCTGTTCAACACTCCGGGGGTCCCCGTTGTCGTATTTTACGCTTCATAATGTGCCACACATTTTCAATGGGAGACAGGTCTGGACTGCAGGCAGGCCAGTCTAGTACCCGCATTCGTTTAATACGAAGCCACGCTGTGGTAACACGTGCAGAATGTGGTTTGGCATTGTCTTGCTGAAATAAGCAGGGGCGTCCATGAAAAACAGGTTGCTTGGATGGCAGCATATGTTTCTCCAAAACCTGCAAGTACCTTTCAGCATTAATGGTGCCTTACCCATGCCATTGGCACTAACACAGCCCCATACCGTCACAGATGCAGGTTTTTGAACTTTGCGTCCATAAGAGTCCGGATGTTTCTTTTCCTCTATTGGCCCGGAGGACACGACGTCCACAATTTCCCAAAACAATTTGCAATGTGGACTCGTCGGACCATAGAACACTTTTCCACTTTGCATCAGTCTATCTTAGATGAGCTCGGGCCCAGAGAAGCCGGCTGCGTTTCTGGGTGTTATTGATAAATGGCTTTTGCTTTGCTTAGTAGAGTTTCAAGTTGCACATACGGATGTAGCACAGAACTGTATTTACTGACATTGGTTTTCTGAAGTGTTCCTGAGCCCATGTGGTGATATCCTTTACACATTGATGTCGGTTTTTTATGCACTGCCGCCTGAGGGATCAAAGGTCACGGGCATTCAATGTTGGTTTTCGGCCTTGCCGCTGAAATGCAGTGATTTCTCCAGATTCTCTGAACCTTTTGATGATATTATGGCCCGTAGATGATGAAATCCCTAAATTCCTTGCAATTGTACGTTGAGGAACATTGTCCTTAAACTGTTCGACTATTTTCTCACGCACTTGTTCACAAAGAGGTGAACCTCGCCCCATCTTTACTTGTGAATGACTGAACAATTCAGGGAAGCTCCCTTTATATCAAATCATGCCACCCACCTGTTCCCAATTAGCCTGTTCACCTGTGGGATGTTCCAAACAGATGTTTGATGAGCATTCCTCAACTTTGTCAGTCTTTTTTGCCACCTGTCACAGCTTTTTTGGAACGTGTTGCAACCAAAACATTCTAAGTTAATGATTATTTGCTAAAAACAATCAAGTTTATCAGTTTGAACATTAAATATCTTGTCTTTGTAGTGTGTTCAATTAAATATAGGTTGAACATGATTTGAAAATCATTGTATTCGGTTTTTATTTGTTTAACACAACGTCCCAACTTCATTTGAATAGGGGTTGTACACTCACTTTAAATGGCATAGACAAGTCCGAGCCAAACTTTTTTCTTATTTCTGAATTTTCTTACGTTTAAAAATGTGCGTGAATTAGGGCATGGTTAGGACTCCGAAAAGGTGATTCACTCCAAACTAAAAGTATTCCAAAACCAATTTTTGACACAACACGTCTGTTTTCTGATTGGAGGACAGGGTTTTGTTTTTTGTGCTACGCATTTGTTTACATATTATTGACACTGGATCAAATTTACATGACCCCCATCTCCATTAGAGATGGAGGAGAAACACTCGTCGTACTCCGGAGGCAATTAATTTCCAGTGATGGGGTGCCAGTGTGGGATCGATATGGGTGGAAACAAGAAAGAAAGAAAGAAAAAAACAGCCTCCCTAAGCAGTCCTCCACTCTTTTCCGAGTGAGTCAGGACCTAATCGGCTCGTATGTCACAATTTCACGCTTCCGTGTGGAGTTGAAGGAATGCTTGGAATGCAAATGCAGTTTTGGTGCTTCCTGATAAACACGGCAGGTCCCGCGACGAATTGTCTGTGGACACTTGGGAACTTTATAACACATTATTGGCAGCAATGGTTGTTCCAATTATTCCAAAGTTTTTCCAATTGAATTTTAACCCTTTACACAACCAATGCTTTAAATAACATCTGTAACATTCTTGACTCAATCACTGCCGTGGACGTTTATGTTCGTCAAGTGGAGTTGTTCAACAGGAAGGCGTGGAAAATAATCTTGCACAACTTGTCTGAGATTCAACTTTCCTCATAACTGTAATGACTTACAGATCCCTTTAGATGGAAGCGTTACATTGCTTTGGATTTGATATCTGCGCAGCTTTTTTATATAAGATAAAGATTTGGTGTTGAAACGCACATCATGTCACATCATTTATGAATGGGAGAAATGCCAACATATGGGAAGTCAGACAAGTTTAGGCTACTCACACTCAACAGGGTGTATGTATGTATGGTATAAACCGTGGATGTGTCGCGGTAGGTAATAGAAAGTGTGCATCGTGAGCGTGAGAAGAGATGACGCAGCTCACAAAAATGTATGAATGTAAACAAAAGCCCCTGACGTTCAACTCAAATATTTTTCTTCAAGGCAATTGTAATGAGCATGAATTTTTCCCGTAAATAAAAAAATTTGCCTTCACGTCAGTCATGTTTTTGTTGATTTATAGTTTGAGGTGTCGTAAAAATATTAATAGCAACGTGAAAAGTTGTCATCATCTTTGTGGAATTTTCTCAAAAAAATAAATAAATATTTTTTAAAAACATGAAATGAGCACTTCAAATTCCACCAAATTCCTCCATAACCAAAGAAAATATGATAAAAAACTATTGATTAAGAAAGTACATGACATTCTACTGCTCACACTGCTCTTCTCACGAATAACGTTCTATTTGCACAAGTCGAGTTTGAGGGAAAGTGACGCTATTTGAAATGTCATGATAATTCTGATTCATCAACTTGGAGAACCCCTTCGAAATTTCAGCCAGGACGCGTTTATTGGTGGATATTTTAAAATGAAACTCGGTGAAGCGGTTCCCTGTGTAGCAGACGAATCCAAAGGGTTTGAAGATGTGTTTTTGACTAGATTTCCTATAGCCAAAAAGGTTACCCAAAAAGCTGTGAATTGGCACTACAGAAAACAAAACTCAATTGACTTGATGGTTTCTACTACTGTGGATAGGAACGTTTTGCTTCACATTTGTTTGGGAAGTGCCAGCCAAGCAACGTTCCCTCCTCGGTGTGTAGCACTCGCATTCCGCCTTTGTGATTTGTCCTCTCGCTTATCTCTTTTCATTCCTTCCTCTTGTGCTAAAACAAGAAGTGTATTGTGTGCGCTCAGCAGAGCAACCCGCCCCTCAAAAGATATAGCGCTGTCACACTGCGTTAATCCCCCCCTCCGCCACCCGCCTCCTCCTACTCCCCCACCTGGTGGCCGATTGGCTCCCCCCACCTGCCGCTCTCCCCAGCGGGCCAATCGGGTACGCCTACGGACTGGCAGGATCAGACGGCTTATAAGTACGATGCACTCCTCCAGAAACTCCCATGATGCTGAAAGGATTCCATTCAAACGATGATATGAATTTTCAGCAATATCGCAAAGCCCTCAGTCTCCGTTTGAAGCAGTTAGTCTGTGACGGAAATATGAAAATATATATATATATTTACATATGATCTTACATTTATGTACAGGTAACACATACATTTGTGCAATTTTAAACATTTTGGGTAAAAAAAGAATTTTTTTACATACCGTATTAAATAAAACTACATATTTACATATGTATGACAGTGTCCTTGCATTATTAGAGTTTTGATGGCATTAGGTGTTTGTAAATGCTACTGTACATAGTGAATATTGCACTGAACCTTGATTTGAAGGAAAATGTGAATCAAATTGAAATCGCAATATCTCCCAGGAAAATCGCAATTATATTTTTCTTAAAATCATTCAGCTGTAATTGGCATAACAATTTCTTTCGGTATTTGTTTTCAGCCTCGGTTTCCTCATTTTAAATTTTGGCAAAGAATTTCGATTCTGGTGAATGCTTCCTCCACATTAGGTGTACAGAACATTGAAAATGGTCTAAATATGCTACATTGGAGGTGTATATGAACAAAAAATATCATGTAAATACGCTACGAGAGGCGTATTTATCATTAAATCAGGAAAATAGTGTGTAATAATTTGGAGGTTACTCTCACTTAAATTTATGAAGGGATGAGTAGGCCCCAGCAAACTGAAAACTCTGCAACGTTAATATTTGTATTAATTAGTTATTATTGTTTACATGTGTAAACAATGCAATATAAGCATAAAATGGGAATTGCGAACCAGAACCTACAGGGGAAAATAATAGTCTTATAGTTTATTGACAACTTTTGGTCCATTCCAGCTGTAATTGATGATTGATAAATCCCAATCATACATGTAACATTGTACATTTCGAGGCCAAATTGTGCGCATGTTCGTGTGAATGACTTTGCAGTGGTGGAGCTAAAAGTGGGGTAAATGTCACAACCCCCTGGTCGTCTGTTCAATGTTTATAACACACCTTTCCCTGACACACAAACCCAAAAGCTGTATTTATCCACTAAAAAAACTAAAGTGTTGCTTGTTCTTTGTATATTGGAAGTTGAAGCCATTTAGTGGTAAAGTCACTTTAACAGATGCAGGCTTTCATACATTTAGCCATTTATTGAACAAGAAAAATAGTAAAACATACAAGTAGAAAATGAGAACACTCACAAGGAGCCGCTGTAGCTACACGTCACACAACCAGACTCCAGCTCCTAAAATCACTCTTTGGCCATGCCTCTTAAAGGCACACATCCTGCCGCACTAATGCTGCAGTACATAAAGTAATTACATATCATAAAACCAGTTCTCTACTAACATGTACATTGACAACATCCTCTTTAAACATAAGTGCAATAATAATAAACAAGTGCAAAACACAAATGTAAATACTCATACTACTACCACATCACAATATGGACATTCTCCCAAACTGTAAATCAATACGTTCGCTAAATTGTTTTTTATATATATATATATATATATATATATATATATATATAAATTGTGTGTGAAATGTCCAACTGATTTTCATTGTTCCTGTGACAAAGTTCTATTCTATTGTATTTTACATTTTTTTACTGTTGTTTTATCAACGCAGTGCTAATTTCTTTAATAAAAACGCATAACATTTTTTGATTTTTTGGGGGTGCTGTAATGGTTTAACGGTATTTCAAATACTTACAATGGGGAATTAGATTTGACAAACAAGTTGATTGAGTTACGCGCTTGGTGGCAGAAATAATTAAATTAGCAAGGAACCATTGTGTTAAAATCAAATTCACTCCTGTTTAATTTGTATTATTTATTGATCGAGTCTCAAATTGAAATGTGACAAATCTGCCATTTTTTGTTTTTTTTTTGTGTTCGAAACAACTAAAAACAAAGAACTTTTTTTAATGCCAATTGAAATTGGAAAGAATGAATGATACACTTTTGACACGTTTTTCTCATTTCCAACAGCATGCATCTCAGATGAACAGGCACCCATCTACTTAAACAAACAGCATCAATTCAATCTTTCTCAGTACCTACTATTGTTACACACATGATAGCCCCCCCCCCCCCTGTCCCCCCATCCCCCCCTCAGCATGTGCTGTGCTCGGACTGGCTCTGCTCTTACTATGATGTCAACAGAGTGCTTCTGTTTAGGCCAGAAAATAGTATGGAAAGCACTTTAAGCATTTATTCCATATCCAGCTGAAGTACATGTGCTAGTACGCTCACTGTTAGGATAACTAAATGTGACAGTGAGATATTTGTGCACTGTTTGACAGCTGCATGCTACTAGTACTACTAATGATATTAAAATATTCTACTAGTTAACACTTAGGGCTTTACTGATATGCAGAAATGTCATACAGTAGTGGAAGGCAGTACAGGGGAAAATCATGACTATATATAATAGGCACAAAGGTTCTACTAGTGTGCTGAATTGTTATGCAGGTGAGAACAAAGCGTGTGGTAGCACATGGACCTTAAGCTGGATATCTAGAATATCAAATTAATTCTCAATTGGTTTTCCATAAAACTACTAAGACTACTTTGGCATACTAGCAGTGAGGCAAAACTCTGCACTATTAGACAACTGCGTGCTTCTAGTACTATTAGTGCCACTTGTTAAATTATCCTAGTTCACATCTAGTGCTTCACTGGTTGTACTAGTAGTGTGGTATTAAAATTTTGTTAATAAACAGTTAACTTTCCCGTGTTTGTGTTAATTGGGGACTAACACACACAACAACACGGAGCAAGGCATTGACGTTTTAAACGGCGTTGCCGTGGAGGAGCGAGCTGTTTACCTTTTGAGGATGCGGGCTAGCTTGTTAGCTCATTAGCTAGCTTGTTAGTTTAATGCCTAGCAAACGTAATAAACAGTAAACTTTCCTTTCAGTGTCTCTCTTGTGTGCTATATGTGCTGGTCCACCGGCGTTCCACAAGCCCACTAGCGGCTAATGACACAGCCATCTAACTCTCCAAGAGCCGCAGGCGACAGCGAACGATAAGTCGATGTAGTAATTATCGTGACGAGCCTAAGTATGCCAAAAATGGCAATTGTAGTGAAAAAAAACACTAGTAAGACAGTAATTCTAAGAGTGCGTCCTAGTCGTTCTATAGCGCACTGAATTGTCTTGCTCGTTGGACAAAGACCATACTAGTACATGTACTGTCCTGGATATCAGGGATACAACTCTCTCTGACTGCACCACCTCCTTGAAGTTAACTTCATTTAGCCTTCGGCTGACCCGTCAGGCCACTCGCTACTCCTAGCTAACCCAGCGGAGGATGCGCCAAAATGCAAAACAAAGCAACTGGGTTGTCATGGTGGGACGACGACAAAGCAAGGGGCCATAAGTTAAAACCTTAGGGGGTGGGGGGTGACAAAAACTCACTGTATGGCAATGCAAACAGAGATAAATGTACTCAGCACTGCGTGCGTGCGATGCTATTGTAGTTGTAGCTGAGGCTAGCAGATCGGTAAGCCATGTTGCCATGCTCGGTAACCAAGCCCGACAGGGGCAACACATCACGTCAGTGGTCATGTGACCACATTCTAAAGCTGAGCGTTTCGTCCTTTTATGAGCAATAATGTCAATAACCCCAAATAGCCACCCAATCAACAACGCACATGGAAGTCAATGGTTATATTAGAGAGGGAGGGGGGGGAAATCGTGTATGGGAAAACAAACCACAGGAAGCCCACAATCTCAGCACAGCACACACTTCCTGTGCACTTCCTGCTTCCTGTGTGTGAGCAAGGAGGGCATGACGGCTTCCATGTTGGATTCACGACACACAACACTGGATATGAGCTTTCCTCAATACTTTCTACTACTTGGGGGGGAGACCAAAGACTTACCAGCAATTTTCCCAGAGAAAATACTGTAAATGTAAATAATTTATCAACTGGACAGTACAGGCAAAACTCGGTCTGGGGGTGATTATGTTAATTAGCCCCATAAATGTGCAACACATTTTCTAAAATAGTTATTTAACTTTTACAAGGAAAATGTACTAATATTTTTTGCTTTCGTGACACCTCGAACTATAAAAAAGGGCTTTTGATGCCTAAATTTTTTTTTACAGATATACAACCGTGAAACAGCACAATCGACCGCATGGCTTGAGTTGAACATCAGTGGCTTTTTTTGCACGCCGTTTGTCATTCACCCCATGATCACAACACACACTTTATACTACCTACAGTGACAAAATGTTCTGTTCATACCACTTTGTTCGAGCATGAAATGGCTCAACTTGTCCGACTTCCAACATGTGGGCATTTCTCTCATGATTAATCGATTGCTTGATAAGTTTGTTCATTCCATCAGTTATTTATAATGATAAAAATAATAAAAGGAAAAAAACATCAATAGATGTCTTCATTCAGCAGTTTAAATCTTCAAAGGGAGTAGGAAGGAGTAAAAAAACCTATCCAGTCCTAACCCTTGTTCTCCATAAATTTTGACTCATAACGTGAATACTCAAATAGGTTATACCGTGATGTACCCCAAAAGAAAACAACACAAAACCAAAAACATGGCCCTTTATACACGCGCAGATAATCTTGTGAATGAGCTCAACTTGTAGACCTTTACACCGTACGTACAAACACATACCACGTACAGATTGTGTATGTCTATACAGTAATAATTTATATGTGACAAGCCGAGATTCAACCACTTAATCTTTAGCTTATGTTCAAAAACTGTGCTCATCTCAAATCCAAAGCGATGCAACGCCGCCATCTACGGGGATCTGTTCGTCACTGTAGTGGTTTACACAGCTGAATTTCACCAACAAGCTGAGTGAGACCCTCTTCCACGGCTGGATTCCATTTGATGAATATTAACATCCAAAGCAGTGAATGACAGACCTGGTTGTTTAATTTCACACTTGACTATTTGTATAATAGCCATTAAAAGGTGATTTGCCATAACATGACGACTTTAAGTAACATTTAACATTCATGTTGCAGGTGAGACTCATAAATCCAAATTTTAAAAATCTTTACTTGTTACAAAAGTGTAAAAATAGGTTATCTTAGTCTTTGACGCTAACCTAACTGAGGTCTTGTGAGGTAAACAGACAGTCTGGAGTGACCACATGTATGATGCTGATGACGTTTTGTGCAACTTTAGAGGGCTAATTTCACACAGAAAAAAGTCACTATCATCTTCCCCATCGTTATTACATTCATATGCGACATGATGCTAAAAAGGCAGCAGGTCCACTCATGCCAACTTCTGACCTGTTTGGCTCATTTCCAGCACAACATATAAGTTCTGAGACTTGACAGGCGCACACTTCTTTGATGATGCTCAGTCCAAAAGGACACTTTTTATATTCTATCCCTTCAAGTTCCAAAACACACTCGGTGCACTCTGAGGAGGCGTCACAGTCACTCACCATGGATACAATTACTCAGTCCGCATAAGAACATAGTAGAAACCATACAAGTAAGGCTCTCAAACTTAACGGTTCTCAAACGTTATAAGTGTATTTAAACACATGGCTGAGCTAAAAAGTTAAAAGACAACGAGACGTTCTGAAACTCTCTTTATCTTATCAGGCAAAGAAAAACCAAAAAGAACAACCCAAGCCAGGAACAAACTGTATGTTCTATTAAACATAAGAGAAACCTAAAAAAAGAAAAGACAGCGGAGCACTGCAGCAGAGTGGAGACCGGAGTGTGTGACGTTAGCTTGCGTGTTTCTTTTTGGAATTTCGAGCGCTTCAAATGTCAACGACTCAAACGACAAGAACGTATTCCACTGGTCATTCTTGGTTCCAACACAATAGTGGGAGAAACTTCACAGAGATACCTTCCACTTATGACTTTAATTTGGCCGTGACTGAGGTCGTAACTCAATTTAGTCGCGTCTTACAATGCGATTGTGACGTGGGATGCTGGGGGATGTTGTGGCGTTTGCTGCCCCTTGTAGTTCTTTTACAATTATTATCAAAGACCATGTAAAGTGAATTGTGAGATTTGTTCTCAAATACGGTCAACAGACTTGACAGCAAGCATATGGACAGGGGCTTCCGGCTTCGTGCTGGCCGCGTTAAGAGTGGCTTGTTTTTAGCGGCGTGGCAAAGCCCCACGAGGACCCGGCGAGATATATTCCAGCCACCGGAGGCTTTAAGTGGATATAGATTTTCACGGCTCAAACATGTAGTAAGGCATAAGAAAGAAGTAGCATCCATTTTTTGACGAAGTAGCATCCATTTTTCCAGGTGGTATAAATGGTATTTGATTTACAGATGACAACCGTGCGGAGTGTGGTTTCACACAATTGAGCAGACACACCCTCAGCGTTCGAGAGTGGAGACACCGCCTTGGTTTTTCATGATTTTGTAGCTTCACTTTATATATTTGGTGATCTGGCAGGGTTGTTAACAACACTATTCTCTGTCGTGTGTCAAATGTACAAGACATTTTTATTTTTACGTTATAGGAACTTTAAGCGGCTGTTTGTTTGTCTCTGGTGTGATACTTGTTCGGTTTGGGAGACTAAAAAGACTGACAATCACACTAAAAATCTGTCTATAGTCACTAGCGTTTGCTTTCACTTCTTAGCCACCAATTTGTTACCACAAAAATAGTTACTGACTAATAAATAATTAACTCCACTAGTTTGTTTTGCTTTCTTGTATTTTTTTTCCCAGGACAATTATGTCGACAACCAATTTTTCGCAACGTAGGTAAGCAGATCTTTCAGGACTTTTTTCTTTTTCGATTTTATTCTGGCCAACGTATTACACTTGTATAATAGCTAAGAATATCAAAATCCAACCTGGAACTCATTATTTCCAGTGTTTCCTATAGTAAAAAAAAATAAAAATAATAATAATCTATTGACAGGCAGCCCCCCAATGGATTTTCTGGTATTTTACAAAAGGCTACTCTCAGGGTGTCAAGGGGATGCTGTCGGTGGGGATTAACCATCTGACATATGCGTAGGGTGTGGCATGGCATAGCAGGAGGGTGTCACGCATCATCATGCATTTAAGGGAACGCTGCAGGAGGGGTCTGTCTTCCAGTTGTACAGTTACTGATTTGTTATGAGTGTGGTAGATCCTTGTGCTGTATAGTAACATTCGTGTGTTGTGGTTGTGAACTATGTGAACTCTAAAAAAAATAAACACCACTGAGGTCATAATCATGGCTCAATTTTTGGAAAATTTATGGCAACAGTGAACAGTATAATACATGCAAGAAAAAATTAATTTGTTGCTAAGCGCGGCAACGCGACTAATTTGACTTATTCACTGCAGTGCACGTTTATATTTGTCAAATGTAATCACAGTAGTTTACTTCCACTGATGAATGTACTTCTGTCAAGTACGTTTTCCAATGGGTGGGCCTGGAAAAGGGTCTTGCCGAGCTTGTACGTTAAATTCTGCTTTGTAAACCACTGTGATATCTAACAGATCCCTGTAGATGGCAGTTTTGTAACGCTTTGGATTTGAGATTAGCACAGGTTTTGAGTAGAAGATAAAGAAGGTTAGACTGTGAATCCTGGCTTGTCACTTAGATTATAAGGTAAAGAAATGCAAACATGTTGGAAGTCGGACAAGTTTAGGCACCTCACACTCCAACAAAAGGATGTACTGAATATGTATAGCAGAAACAGAGGGTGTGTCACGGTAGGTAGTCGATTGAAGAGCTAGGCTAAAAGCAAGCCTCCTTCAGCATAGAGCTCGTTTTGTTTTGTTTTTAAACAAACTATCGAGATCTTGGTAAAGCTACAATGCGTACATGCGCAGAAGCGATGCGAAAGTCAAAATGGCGGCGGCCGTGGGCAGCATTGCAGCGCTTGTCAGAATGAAGTATTTTATTCTTTGACTCATTTTGATTCAAATGTGAAAATTTTGTTCAAGATTTGTTTTTTTCAAGCAGACTTGCGAGGGAATCCGAATTACGACTTATTCTTTCCTAGCACTGAAAGCATTCATGTGTGTCTGCATCATCCAGTCTTTCATTAGCAGACTTATTCTTGGTGTAGTGCCTTTCATACTAGATATACTCATTATTACTTTGGTGGCATTCATAGAGTAACAGAATCACGAGAAGCCTTGAAAACTGTCCGTTCCTTTCAGACATACAGTAGGAGACGTATTATTATCATTGCAGTGACCCTCATACTGTACAGTAACTGACTTATTGCTATCGTGGCCCTCGTGCTGCACAAAAACAGACTGGTGGCCCTCATATCGTAACACGACAGGGCTTGAGAACAGGCCATGCTGTCCAGCTGTACAGTAACAGACTATTAGTGTAGTGGCCCTCGTACGCTACAGTACAAGACTTATTATTTGGTGTCCGTGCTGCACAGTAACTGACTTATAATTGCAGTTGTCCTCGTACTGTACAGTAACTGACTTAGTATGACTGGCCCTTGAAAATTAACAGACTTCAAGAGGCCTTGAGAAATGGCCGCACTGTCCAGTCGTACAGTAACAGCCTTATTATTGTCTTGGTGCCCGTCGTACTGCGCAGTAACCGACTTATTATTGTTGTGGTGGCCCTCATATAGTAACAGACTTACGAGAGGCCTTGAGAGCTGGCGGCGTGTCAGTTAATCATCACCGTACACAACTCTGGCCAACGGCTGGCTGGCCAGCTTCAATCCCGATGAATTAATCGGCTCAAGGGGACAAGCGGGGACCCCGTGACTTCCCCCCCCCCGCCCCCCCCTTCTCCTTAACCAAGATGGAGGAGGAACGAAGGAGGGGTTTCAGGGGGGAGTCGTCACCAGCCTAAAACACGGCGGCCGACACAATCGCAATCAGGGCCATGAATCAAAACCAGTCAGCCGTGAGATGTTCAGGTTAGGTAGATGTTATTGATCAACTTGTTAGAAGCAGCATGGAGACCTCAGTGCAACACAAATGCCGTGTGATCTTGTTGGTTCTCATCCTCCAAGCTCACCAGAGTGATTTAAAACTCCATGTTGCATTTATTCGTGATCCAATATGCCAGTTATTAGTGGTGAATCACGTTAGCTGGTAGTGTCAAGACAATGCACTGACAAGTGGGGGTTAGCTTGTGTCTTGTGTCTAGCTCATCTTAACAAGAAAAAAACACCTTACCACGTATAAACATATACCTCATGCTCTTGGCTAATACTTAACGCTTAGCATTGATTTATTAAGAGTATAAATTAAAATCCTGGCTGTGTTACTACTGCTGTTTTCTGTGTGTGTTAGCCGCTGCTACCTTCGTTCGCAGAGCCTGTCGTTTAAAAACAACATCAATCATTTACACTTGCGTGATATGATATAATACAATAAGCCGTTCAATAAGTGTGGTTTGGAGATGTGTAAGGATTTACGCCTAACCAACCTAATTAGCGGGCTAGCCAGTGCCTCCTCGGTGGCAGAGAACAACACCGCCAGACTCGGTTGACAAATGTGCGACTTTAAGAGGTGCGTAACCTCGACGGCGGCTCGCCAACGTCCAACGTGACACCTGAACACTTCAGAGAAGTAGCTGCTGATCACTTCACATTCGACCCGCTTCATTTGCACCCCAACATATCTTCCTAAAACCAACTTAGTTGTGAATTGTTCGCCATGTTGTGTTTTGGAAAGGGTGTTGATATTCACTCTTCACCTCCAGAACGCACAAGCTGTGTCCGGTAGCAAGCTAGCTACGTCAAATCACAAATACTGCGTAATTTCGACTAAAAATACGCCGCTAATGTAAGCCTAAACTACTGCTTACGATTTGTTTAAAAGTATAAATGTAAAAATGTATCACGTTGTTTGGTTTATCAAGTCTAAACACGTCGTCGTAAATGCTCAGTTTTCCCAACGAAGTCTGGCGTACATGGCATACTTGCGGGACTTCCCACGGACCAAAGAGACTAAACCACACCGCCCACCGATGCTCGCAATTCGTATTCCCAATGCTCGTAGCGACGTCGATTGGGAACAGTGGTTCGAGGGCCCGCTGCACCGCGGCCTATCCTGCCACTACGAGGCCGGTCGCTTACCTCTGTGGGCCGGCTGATCTCGAACAGGTCGAGCCGGTTGGCGTTCCAGTGGTTGATGATGTCGGCCAGTTTCCTCCTCTCCTCCTCCCTGTTGCCCGACATGGTGCACCGTCTGTCCCAACCCCCGTTATATATTTGTATATATTTAAAAAAATAAAAACAGGTTAGTCCAACGGGGGGAAGCTGCTCCAGGCGCCGACGTTTTTCGTCGCCGAGTGCTTGTAAGTCCGAGTGCGTCTTCTTGTCTGTGCCTCGCCGCGACCTGCGTGTGTGTGTGTTTGAGCGAGTGCACTGTGCTCGGTTTCAGCTTGGCCAGCCCCAGTGAGGCTCTGCGCGCTCCCGATACAAACCAGGACGCGGGCACGCGCGCCACCGTGTTTAACCGTATGAAGTCTCTACGCAGTCGTGACGTCACATGGGAAGCGACATTTGTCAGCTACTCTGTTACAGAGATATCTGTAATTCATTTTCAGACATAGTGAGGATACGCGTTACGGAAAATGGATGGATGGATATGTGCAACGTCATTTCGCCTAAGACAAATGACATCACATTTGCCATTCATGTGTACGAGGTCTGTCATTACAATATTGACAATTCATTTGCATAGGCATATATCCGCTACATAATTGAATTGTAGATATCCGTAAATCCGTTTTTAGATATCTACAGTTTGATTCTGACTAATCACAATTTGAGTGTAAGATAGCTTTGATTCACCACAGTTCAAGACATCTTCAGTACATGTCCCTTCAATCAAGTTTTAACTCAACTTCAAGATATATACCACCATAATGACAAACATTAAAATATAGTAGCGCAGTCGGCCCAGGTGGTCTTTAAAAACTAGACAGAGGTTCCTGAAAAGTGTAGTTAATAGTTTTGTTAGCCACTTTGTTACTCACAGTTTGAACATCAAGACTGCGCTTGAATATAAGAAAAACAAAAAACTGAATTTAAATAATGATTCAGTCAAAATGTATTGCACTAATATGTTCAATACAAATTGTGCCTACATAAATGGTTGAAAACATTGTTTCTAAATGATTAAATACATAAGTCCAATAAAACCAAATTATACTTATCAAATATACTGTACAAGATCTTTTTTTTAAATTGAATCCACTGTAACATTTTGCAGTATTTGAACATTTAATTCAGTGATTTTTTTGCATACCATTAGAGAGAGACCATGTACCACTGGCAGTACTCTTACTTGACTGAGAATCACTGAACTAGGCAAAATGAAGTTGTAGATATCTGTAACTGGAATTATGACTAGTCAGAATCAAATTGCAGATATCTCAAACTACAATTACATATATTTACAATTCACTTGCAGATATGTGCAATTCACTAGCAGATCTCTGCAACTGAATTGTAGATATCTGTAATGACAAAACCCATACACATGAATGGCAAAAAGTGACATTAGTTGTCAGTGGCGAAATGATATTGCAGATATCTGTAATTAAATTTTGACGAGGAAAAACTGAATAACATATATTTCTATCTGTCATTTCGACCAGTCACAATTCTGTTACAGAAATCTTGAATACAAATTCCCACTGTTCAAAATGCAATTACGACTAGTCAGAAAGACGGTGCTCGTATTTACAATGCTTATTCCGCAGAGTCACGCTTAGCTTTTAAATGTTGAATGCACTTGCCAATTGCCATACATCGAGCTTTGTAATTAGCCCATGATTGATGTGTACAAGAGCTTCAACAAAAATTGCATCCTTCTTGCTTGCATTTATTTAATTGAACAAGGTTTACAATATTTTGGTTAGCTTTTCTTGTGCTTGAGTGTAGGGAATGGTGGGGTGGGTAGGGGATGCGGGAGTTTAACCCTTTCAATGGGAAAAGTGTGGGAGTCCATGAGATGCGGATTCAAGAAAATTGGGAATTTGGGAAATTTCACACAAAAATATGATAAAAAGCCCTGTTTTCTTTTTAATTGCTATTTATATTTCATGGAGACCATTGATTGAAGTGTCCCAAAATCCATCTATAGAGTTGTTAAGCAATTTTCTTTAGTGTTTGTCTATCCAATTCAACAATTTTCATACACCTGTTGCGACACTCAAGAAAACTGAGAATTGAGAAAATTTCACACAAAAAGACCATAAAAGTCAACTTTGTTGTCTCTTTGGGCTTTTTTGCGTATCAAAAGCCCAAAACAAACGCACTTCAATCTTAAACAGTGCCGTGTTTACCCTAAATATTTACAAACTCTGCTTCAACTGGGGCAGAGAAACGATAAGAAATGAAGCTCCATTAAGGCGCTATCTGCGTCGAGCATGAAAACAGATAAGAGGAGGCGCGCTGCTCTCAAAGGAAAAGACATAATAATTGATAAGAACATGAAAATGTCAACCGGATGCTTGTCTGTGTGACAAAAAAAATGATGAAAGCAGAAGATTTAATGCTTTTTATCATGCAAAAAAACCCTGTGTTCTTGTATATACACACACACACACACACACACAAAATCAATGCGACACTGTGACATCACACAGGAAGTGGTGGCACTGTCTGGCCATGTTGGTTTCCTCTTGTGGTTTGCTACTTCTGAATTTCAGTAGTACAGTAGTTCGCATAGTAGTAAGATCTTTGTCTGTACTTTTAGCCTACTAGTCTGGAGTTAAACCTTACGTCAACTACTGTGCTGCACTAGTAACACTATAAGGTCCAGTTGAAGGTAGTAGTGGTAAAAAAAAAATATATATATATATATATATATATATATATATATTAATAGTAAGACACGGCCGTTATGCCAGTGCGCATACTACATGGACTTTAAGATGGATTAATTCAATATCCTTGATAAGGCTACTAGTGTGTGACAGTAGTGTTAATAGTACAGGACAGTAGTATTAGTCATCCAAAAGTGGCACTAGTAGTGGAAAAAAAACATTACAAGTAAGAATTTAGTTACTAGTGGGGACAAAGAGACTACTAGTGCATGAAACATGCCTGCTAGTTGGACCTACTAGTGCTGCTAGTGCAGCACAGTAGTTTACTAGTAAGGTTTAATTCTGGCACTAGCAGTAGAAAAAAGCATTACTAGTGAGACAGTCGTTCAACTAGTGCACTGAATTGTGGTTCTAGTGAGGACAAAGAGGTTACTCACACCTGACACATGTTGACGAGTTGGGCCTATAGTGTTACTAGTGCAGCACAGTTTTGATGTTTTTCAGTGTTTTTATTTTAAGTTTGACTCATACTTGAAGTTAGTGACACACTCAGAGTGTGTGAGTCTGTGTGTGTGCGTGTGTGTGTGCGTGCGTGCGTGCGTGTGTACATCTGTTTCAGGGAAGTCATTTCATGCGGTCTGTGGTAACAGGTGGGTGTCCACTTGACTCATAAAACTATTTTGGGGAGATTTGGATAACAACGTGTATTTCCAACCTACCATTTCATTCAAGTTTTCTTCATTTATTTCATTTAATTAGTTGCTTATTTGAGTCACTGTAAAGAATAACATTTTTAATCTTTGAATAAACCATTTTGTATATATAGTTGACCTTTTTAAATTTATTTTGTGCAATAATTGATTAATTGTAACTAAATGACTTTATATTTTTTACTTTGTTTTAAATGTTATGTTTTTGTTTTTTAATTACGGTTAATCTATTGTAAATAATACAACAAACCATATTAGTAAAATTAAATGTTAACATGTTTTTATTTACTTTATGAAAAAAATAGTTAATTAATTATAACTAAGTTAATTCTACTTTTTAAAGTATTTTACGTTTAACAATTTTATTAGTTTTTTTTAATCATTAGTGTATCTAATTTGTATTGTCAGTAATGAAATATAACATATTGGTAAAATAAACAATTTTGTAAATACGGTGAATTTTTTTAAATTTAGTTTATTAACTAATTGGTTAATTCGTTCCAAAAATGAATTATAATTTTTTAAAAAAAGTTTTAGCACATCTAATAAAATATTAGGAAAATTTAAAAAAATGTAAATAAAAAAAATCAAAGTGTTAACTCATGATTAATCATACAAAAAGTATCGCATTAGTCATGTATTAATTCTGATTAATCACACAATTTGGACCGCACGCTGCTTTACATTAACCGCTGATGGATATCTGAAATGTGGTGTAGAATGCTATAAGGCTTACGCCAGTGAAAAGATAAGTGAGGAGACTCCAACTTGTGTGTTCGGCGGCAAAGTTTGCTTCAAAAGTCACCCCGATAGGACTTTTGTAAAAAACAAAGGTAATTTGCATATAATGCAACGCTGAATTCTCTTTTCATCGAAGCAAAATAAGTTTAAAATATCATCTCAAAGCCAAATGCGGTACTATGTGTGGTATATTTGGCATCCGTGACTAATCATGATTAATAAAAATTCAAAAGTATGATTAATCTAATTTAAATATTTTATATTTATTTTCATTAAATCATTGCTGCATTAATTATAATTCAAAGAATTATAATTAAAATGTATTAAATGTCAAATTTTATTTTATTATTTAAATATATTTTATTATTAAAATAAACTATTTTAAATATATATTCAATGACTCTTTTCACCTCACCTATGACTGACCCAACTCATCTGTCCATTTTAGAAACTAAATGTGACCCTCGAGCACAAATGTTTGCCCACTCCTGCTTAAAATGTCCTTGTTAGACACTAAATCATAAAATAATGTGTACTTTTGACATTAAACAGAAGCAGGGATAAAAAGAAAAACAAATTAACATAACAATGATGACATTAAGAGGATAGGGAGTCAGCACCTCATCTATTGACATGCAAGCAAAGCTGCTGTTTCTATTTTTAGACTTCAGATTTCACTTTTGACCATCGCCCGCCCTCGTTCGCCATAATCCTCCTCCCACACGAGTGACACTGTCTTACTGGAAACTAGGTAGACTCGAGTCAATCGAGCTCAGTGTGCCTCAAGATGCCAAAGTGGATAATAGGAGCAATAAAAGTCGTCCAAAAACCAAAATACAGTGGTACTTTGAGATACGAGTGACTCGACTTGTGAGTTTTTCAAGATATGGGATGTTGTTGGGCCAATTTTTTGGGCTCAACTCAGCTCACTTCACTTCAAAAATGGTGGAGCAACATAAGTAGATATAATAATAATAATAATAATAATAATAATATAATATATATCAATATCCATCCATCCATTTTCTGAGCCGCTTCTCCTCAGTAGGGTCACGGGCGTGCTGGAGCCTATCCAAGCTATCATCGGGCAGGAGGCGGGGTACACCCTGCACTGGTTGCCAGCCAATCGCAGGGCACATACAAACAAACAACCATTCGCACTCACATTCACACCTAGGGGCAATTTAGAGACGTCAATTAACCTACCATGCATGGTTTTTTGGGATGTGGGAGGAAACCGGAGTGCCCGGAGAAAACCCACGCAGGCACGGGAGAACATGCAAACTCCACACAGGTGGCGTGAACCCTGGTCCTCATAACTGTGAGGCCGACGCTCTAACCAGTCGTCCACCGTGCCGCCATATATCAATATAAATATAGAAATAATATAACAACACTGATAGGCATACAGTGGAACTTCAATTTAACGGACCCCAATTTACCGGATATTGAAAGTAACAGACTGTCTGGACAGTACATGTGTCCAAAAATAGTTTCCAGTTGTCACTTAAACCAGTGTTGACAATGTCTGTTAGTTCCAGAATTGGCCACAGTAGTTTACTAGCACTTTTGTGCAATATGGACTGAGAATTGTACACACGTATATCCGGGTCACAGTTATACAATATGACAAGATCCAGCCAAAAGACATGCCGTGCCTCCGTGGTGGCCATGTTGAATGTGGCAACATTTTGAGGCAATGCATTGACATCTATCAGATCGATCGCACACATGATGCTGGTGTTTGAGAGGAATACAACACACAAGTCTCTGGAGTCTGGAACATGCTATTTTTGGTACAGTAACAGTTTTTTGTCAAGCCGTTCGTCTATGGCATCTAATTAACGGATTTAGATATAGGAAGCACACTAATTGCTCACAGCTCATCTGAGGTGAAGTGACCTGCCTCGACTTGCAACTAGTCACTATGACAACAAGCACATGAGCGTGGTAAGTTTGGATAAAATGTAAAACTTTTAAAACATTTTCAAGCTTTTTTATATTTATTTACAATAACTTTGAACTATACTGGGCGTTTTAGGCCACGTAAAAAAGAACAATACAACGATTTTGTACTGTACAGTAATATGGGTGTTTCAATATAACGGACAATCGGCTGCAACGGACGATCCCGCCCCTATGAGTCTGTTAAATCGAGGTTCCACTGTATATTCGTTATCCCTCTGCAAAGAACGAATACGAAGCTGAGACTGTCTCCATGTACAGTGTATCTATTTGTCTGTAATATACTGCCCCCAGGTGGCCATGGCGCACACACCAGCAGCAGCCAGCACAATTTCCATTGAAATGAAGCAAAAAAGTGACAAAAATACTTTCATTTACATCCATCCATCCATCCATCCATTTCAACACCGCTTATCCTGGTTAGGGTCACGGGACGCTGGAGCCTATCCCAGCTGACTTTGGGCGAAAGGCGGACTACACCCTGAACTGGTCGCCAGTCAGTCGCAGGGCACATATAGACACGGACAACAGTTCGCACTCACATTCAGACCGTCACTGAGTGGGAACGGAACCCACGCTGCCTGCACCAAAGTCAGGCGATTGGACCACTACAACATCAGTGACTACTTTCATTTACATTGTACTTAATTATGTCTTTACTGTATATTTTTAGAAAATACAATATTACAGAGTGCTATTTCCCTAAAAAAAAAAAAAAAAAACGGGAGGTTTCGAGGTTACAGATTAATGGCATTTCAATTCATTTCAATGGGGAAAGATGAAAAATAAAAAAATTGCCTTGGTAATGTAGTAGTACTGTACATGTACTATAGATTTGACAGTAATTACAGCCATTACATCATCCTATTGGCTCGACTGGAACATGTCTGACTTAAGCAGATATGAAGCCAGCTTGTGTGGTGTGTGTGTGTGTGTGTCTGTGAGTGCGTGCGTGAGTGTTTGTGTCAGCCGCCACCACTCAGCACTAGTCCATTAAGTCAGCCTTTGTCAAGTGTACACTGTGACAGATGCACACAACACAAGCTCCCACACAACAAAACGCATTGTGTCAAAGCCTAGACACCCCCACCCTTCCACACACACACACACACACACACACACACACACACACACAGACACACACACACTGGCCTCATATCTGTGTAAGTCAGGCATGACATGACACACACAACCAGCTAATGTAGGTCCGTACACTCACTGGCCAGCTCATTTGGTTCACAATCCAGTGAAATCCAATGAAAAGACATCCTTGGAATCATCAAATTTGACACCATGCTTTGTCCACATTAGCTGGCGTAGGCAAAAAAAAAAAAATGTCGGTAATTCGGCGTCACGAATCTGTCTAGGACAAATAAGCCAAGTCACCCAGTTTAATGTAGAAAAATATGTCATGGTGCACCGCCGAAGAAAAATGTCATAAAAAGATTATCTTGTCTCAATTTACCCACTAATGTATTTTATTTATGTATGTAACCTTTATTTATCCAGCAGAACTAAACAAAACAAATTAAGCAATTACAAATACATAGACAACAAACTGTACAGTGTGACATAGGTACATAATAGATTACATTACATGACATTATATCATAGAACATGGTGAATAAAAGGTTCAAAACAGGCCAAAAGCATATGCAATTGAAAAAAAGATCAACCAAAAGTAGTGCGGACCTTTGGAATGAAGAGGTTAATAAAACTAAGCATGGAGAGTGAGGGTGGTGGTACAGGTATGCATTGTGAACAGAAAATGGACTTGTTTAGTGTGAAATCTGTTTAACTGAACAGCTGCCACTATAATATAGGATTTTAACCCCCCCCCCCCAAAAAATAAAAATAAAAAACTTTCCTGGGGCACTACTGAGGTTTTTTGGTTGAATTTCTGACCATGAAAAACAGTGATCCCAAGATTGCTTGTGATTGTCACTGTCAGAGTTACTCATATAACAATGTTTTTATTGTTATGTTTGTAGTTTGCAGTGTACAGCACATAACTATAAACTACAAGTTGGACTGCACCTGCATCCTCCCAAGACATTAACATCATTAACTCAATGAGGCACAATGGATTGCAGATGGTGAAACAAAGATGCGGCTCTTGTCGAATTGCTTGTTTAACGGCGTGGAAGCGTAATTGGCTGCCTTTGTTATGCTGCGGGCCATCAAGGCTGCGCGAGAAGTCAAAATACGGACGGATAAAGTTGTGCACATGCTCATATTGAGGGTTTACCTGTACATCACAATGACTTTGAACTTTATTAAGAGTACACTGGTGCCTTGAAATAGGAGTTTAAGTTATTCCGTGACCATGCTCGTAACTCAAAACACTTCTCTCAAATCATCTTTCCAAATAAATGCAAATGAAATCTGTTTCAGCTTACCCCCCAAAAAAATAAAATAAATATTGTACTTTATAAAACATATATATATATACTATAGTAATAGCATAATAAAATGTAATGTAAATAATTAGACAGTTTGTGCATCATGCGACTCTGTCTAGTGTGTGCATCTTGGCCACCAGAGTGCAGTATTATACATTCATGAAGGCACAAATGAAGAAGACTTTCACAACTACTGTAAGTGACTCAGTAATCTGCAGTAACATTATTCATTTTTCACCGGGGATAAATAATATTTGCCTGTGAGTATTCTTATATTGTCTGTCTTCATGTGTCGCTGCAACGTTTGTGTTCAAATATCCATTTATTAAAGAGTTATAACACCGCAACACAGATGCTAGTTTCATTAACTTATTATTGTTTCAACTCAAAGCCTCTTTTTTGATCAATTATTCAGTGCCTGCCAAATTACTGGTTGTTATGAAGTGAGTTGAGCTGTGTTCACTGCACCATAGAGTGCTTGTGTCTCAAATTTTCGATCGAAAGTCAAAGCAAAAAAAAAAAAAAAAAAACAGCTGAAAAACGGCTCGTATCTCAAAAAACCTGTAAGTAAAATTTTTAACTCATCTCTCAAGGCACCACTTTGCAGACTTTATTTAGTTTAGCTCTTAGTTATAGTAGATAGTGGTTGTGGACCGAAGTTGGCTTTCTAGTGTTTTTGAAAATTCAGCCCCCGGAGCCAGGTTCACTTTGCAACATGAAATCTGGTGGACATGTCTATCATGAGTACACTGACAAAAAAAAGTCTCAAGAAGCCATTCCAAAAGACACACAGATTTCTGTTGGAATCTTCATGACAACATTCTCGCATAGAGAGGAGGTGTTAATGTGTCTTTTTCCAAACTGTATTTAACAAGTCATAATATTAGCATAGCATCCTGAGCTTATTTGTTCACACCTTCTACTGGTTACAGTGCACTCTCGACATGTGCGTATCCTGCACTCAGCAGATGTTTCCTGTGATAAATGATGATGAATAGATTGTGCGACAACTATACAGGACATTAAAAAAGATTTTAGAAAACACATAGCGGAGCCATGTATGTTATGAACAGTCCAACACATCACAGATCTTTCTTGTGATTTTTCTTTTTCACAAATGTAACATCGATTTTGGTGCAGGTGAAGGGTCAGAGTTTCCCTCAGATCACACCGCCCCCAAAACACATGAAAGGACACAATGGCAGTCCAGACTTTTTGTTTTATTTTTTTTAGTAAAAAAAAAATAAATAAATACAAATCACCTCTGTATCCATAAAAACACATTTGTGGGCCATCAAGTGCATGCCAATGCAACAGGTGGCGCCATAGCCACAGACTGTAGGGCTACTTTAGCTACAATGAGATGCTCGAAACGTCACACCAGCCCAAACCCCCGGACCACACGTTGGCTGTCACCTCACTCTTCTGCCATAGCGTGAGTACTGTCACAGCTCAGAACAAAAAGCGGGAAGAAGGGAAGAAGCATTTTCAAAGTGTAGTCAGAGCTAGCTAGGTAACTTCATGTCGCAATTGCGGCGGATAACCAGTTACGAACGAAGGTGCTCAAGTTCTTATATAGTTATATCTTATATAGGGGAAAGGCGACCGATGCCAGACTTCAAAGTTCGTCACGTGGCGCCGTTTAAGCCAGGGCGGGTCAAACATACGGTCCACGGGTCAAAACCCGGCCCGCTCGGGGTTACAATCCGGCCCGAAGGATGAATTTAAAAGTGAAAAAATACAAAAGACATTGTGTGGTGGGGACTAAAGATAATTTTGAGAATTTTATTCTCCTGAAAGAAATTGAGTGGTAGTAAGTCCTAGGTCTTCATAAATTAATTAAATTTTAAAGTGCAATACTATATTTAACAGTTCCAAATACTTGTGACTTAAAGTTTTGTGCCTTAAAATACAATCACTGTGATCAGTTTTATGCACACATTTTTGATGACAAATAGAAGCAAAACATTCTCAAGAAATCTGAGGTTGTTTTGTTAAAATGTTTCTTTTTTAAATCAATAGAATGTATTTTATTGTTTTGCATTCAAACAAAGGGAACAAATTTGTTTTTTGTTGATTAGATCACGTATGGTAATATTTTAGTGGTCCTGCCCCTTTGACATCAATTTAGGTTTTATGTGTACCCTGAACTACAATGAGTTTGAGACCCCTGGTTAGGGTTAGGGTTAGCACGGTGGATGACTGGTTAGAGTGTCTGCCTCACAGTTCTGCAGACCGGGGTTCAATCCCCGGCCCCGCCTGTGTGGAGTTTGCATGTTCTCCCCGTGCCTGTGTGGGTTTTCTCCGGACACTCCGGTTTCCTCCTACATCCCAAAAACATGCCTGGTTGGTTAATTGAAGACTCTAAATTGCCCGTAGGTGTGAATGTGAATGCGAATGGTTGTTCGTTTATATGTGCCCTGTGAAATTATCTTCAAACATGTACAATGTATTTAGAAACAAATCTTTGAATTCACTTTACAGGGTCTTGTTCTTCCCCAAATTTCATTTTATATGCCCGATTATACAACCCTAGTGACGCTTGACTTGACAGATGCTACTGTATGCTCTATCAATATGCTTATTTATGCATGTTGGATGATGCCGGTAAGCAAAATTGTCATCACGCTACATCGATTTCATTGATCTTTTACAGTCCCACGTGACGTTTGCGTCACCTTTAAATGTTAAGCATTCCGTCTCGGTGGTCTGTGCTGTCGCCATGAAAATATGACCAGTTTACATTCATATATTTAGTCACATATACTGGAGGAAGGAAAGAAAGACTATATGACTACATTACACTACATTTCCTGATATATGGTTATCATCTCTTTGCCATCACTGGTACCCATCGACAGTTTAAAAACTTTATAAATATTTTCACAATGACTTCAGTGTTACTAAAAATGCTATAAGCAATTTCTAATGCTACTTATCACCCATCCCGTACTACTTTGAAGGGCCCGCAAAATCGTGAAACGTCTGTGTTTTGCTGGTGAATTGGATGACTCACCATAAGACGAATTTTTTGAGTTGAAAAATTCAGCCCCTGCAGCCCATTTCCCTTAGGTGGACAAAATTTGGCAGGCAAGACCCTCAAAAAAAGTCTCAAGAAGCCATGCCTCGATAGACACATAAGATCTGCTATTAGGGTTTGAAGTGGCCAATTTAGGGTCATTTTGGCCATTTCCAGGGGGCTTATTTGTCAGAAATGTTTGGGAGGGGAGATTCGATATTTTGGGGGGGATCAAATTCGGCCTTTGAAGCCAGTGTCAGTTCGCAACATGAAATTTGGTAGGCGTCTATCAAGGTTATGTGGTTCCAAACAAGGCACTGAAGTGAGGATGAAGAAAACACTCCCCTGCAATTCCTGCAAAAAAAGAAACACTTGAGCCGCCTACGTTTCCCACAAAGGATTTCATTTGCCTGTTTAATTACCAGGTTACTGCAAGTGTGCGTGTGTGTGTGTGTGTGTTGTACAGCACTCAAACACACAAACACGACAAGAATGCAGCAGTAAGTGAAGGGATGGAGATATAAATTGGGAGCAGACAAAGTGAGAGTTGAATAATTCATCAAGGTTTTTTTCCTTTTTCTTTTTTTTCTTTTTGTCTTCTTGGGGGCCTCAACATGAACGAAAAACAAATTTGGCAAATGTATGTATAAGGGCAAGAAATAACAGGACAGAATATGGCCAAACAAAAAGGAAAAATCTCAACATGAAATATACCAAATAAAGCAAAGTAAAAGCTCTGGCTCACAAAAGAAAGTACAATTAAAATCAAGTTACAAGAAGGATACGAAGAGCACTAAAATGATAATGCTGATAACCTTTCTAAAATTAGATCATCCTTTATTGGGAGAAATTTGAGTGTTGCAACAATGCAGGTGGAAGCCGCATGCAAAAAAATTACACACCAAAAAAAAAAGAACTGCAGTAAAACATAAATAAATAAATTGTACAAAAACCGTGTTATAGAGAATTATTTGGGGGTTTTCTTTACCCATCCTATTATCTTCATCATTTTTTTTTAAACCATTTAACCAGGAAAGACTCATAGTGATTAAAAATCTCTTTTACAAGAGTGTCCTGGTCCAAGCCAACAAATAGTCATGGAAGCAACATACAAACATAAGCAATACAAAATAAATACAAAAGGCACTACAAAATAAAGACATAAGGCACATACAAAGCATTTACAACCTGTTGCATCATCATCCAACCCATTCAATTTGCTTTTAAAAACATTTAAAAACACCTGCTCCCTTCGGCCCAATTTTGTCCTGCAAGAGGTTCCACGCTACAGAACCTGCATGTCTAAAACTCCTTTTTCCCACTTCTAGATGTACTTTAGGAACCGAGCAAAAACATGTCTTGTGAGTGAGTAACAGAACAAAGACTGTGCGTTCCAACATTTCTCTGCCTGATAAAATCACAAAGGTAAAATGGAAGCAGATTAAGAATTATTTTAGAAATAAACACATGCCAATAATGATGTCTTCGAATAGACAACGCAGACCAATCAACGCGAGAATACAGGTCACAATGATGTGTTAAGAGTCTTGAGGTTTCTAATAAACCCCAAAGCTCCATGATACACAGTATCCAAAGACCAAAGACACTGTGAAGATGATGCATGTACAAAACATCACCTTAGTCACAGGGGCTAAAAATATTGCAGCAACGAGTCTCTTTTTTGCAGCAAATGCGAAACAGGACTTGTTTCTGAAATCAAAACCCAGACGCAGTTTCAGCTTCTTGACAAGCTGCTGAATGTGGAATTTAGAAGATAGCGTATCATCAATTAAAAACCCGAAATATTTACTGTATAAGATGTGACACACTCAATCACGCTATTCTGCTGTATTTTAGCCGACTCTGTCTGCCTGTGAAACAAACTGAGGCCTCTCATAGTGTCAGAAAATCACTGTTTCACATTGAAATATACAGAGGAAAAAAATTAAAAACAGTAAAAAAAAATTGGTTAAATAATTAAAACAGAGTGTTTAAGACAGGGGTGGACGAAGTCATATATTCAATTCAATACTAGCTTTCAATTCATTTGAATTATAAATGTGGTTAATTAATTATACTTAAATTAATTATAAACAATACAATCAATTATTTGATTTTTAAAATAAATAGCTTTACATAGTTCGCATACATACATTTGATCTTTTTTTCCCCTCAAATATGAAAGACCTGGCCCATTTGTCTGTTTTCATCTGTAGAAATGTTGAAATGTAAACTTCAGACTTATTTTTACACTCTCATATTTAGTTAAAGCACACTTATTATGCAAATTGCCTCTTGCCCTGCCTTACCCTGTGAAATTTAGATTTTCGCCTGTTTTACTGCCGCTTCTCCTGTTTGTTAACTGTGGGCTTGTGAAGCCATTTACGACTATTTTGTGATTACTTTAAGGGCTGTGCAAATAAACTTGACTTGACTTAGAAATAAACTGTGGCCATTGAGCACAAATGTTTGCCCACTCTGACATAAACGTCTATGTAAAGAAATGTCTAAATCTACAGTAAATTCAGTTCACACGATGCTAACGCTGTTACTGAGTATACAGCATTCATGTCACATTGCTTCCAAATTTGGATCAGATCTGGCTGGACCCAACTCGGGTGGACACAGAGCGCATCCAATTAAACGTTATTTTCTCCCAGAAATTAACTGATTTTAGTGGGTAAAAAAAAATTCCTTTTCAGAATTGCACATAAAACTGACCCTGTGTCACACTTGGGCACGTGCGCGTGTGTGTGTGTGTGTGTGTGTGTGTGTGTGTTGCATGAAAGCAACTGTGTGTGCCTCAGCATCTCTGCCCGGTTTTGTTTATTGTGCTGTTGCTGCTTCTGCTGCTGTTGCTGGGAGCACAACAGCAGAGATGTACTGTGTCAGCAAACACGAACACAATGAACCGTCTGCCTCTCCCTAACACACACACACACACACACACACGCACACAGTTTGACACGTGCGTAAAAAGTGTCAAATGTACACATTGTGAGGGATCATTTCAAGGGACAAATGCAGACGTTCAACCTTTTTAGTTTATTTATTTTTGTTATTTTTTTTTTACTTCTAACAATACAGTTATCCCTTGTCATATCGCGGTTCACTTATTGCAGTCTTACTGTATCCCCAATTTTTAAATTATACTCGTCTAATTTTACATCACAGATTTTTCGCTATATCGTGGGATGTTGTGGTGATCATCTTTGCACACAGACTAGACTAATGTTACTCCAGACTCACATCGAAATAAGCATGAGCCAGGAGGAAAGACTGGCTTGGGCAACTGCACATCTATAGTAAACATTTAACAATTTAATATAGCCTACCGCCGGTAGTTAGAACAAATTGTAATCCCTCCACCTGTGGTCAAGGATAAACACAGCCGCCATGCAGTGCAACCACTTTATCGAACAAACGGTAACAAAAATGAACGCATAACAAGCACATTCATACGCTAGCTGCACGCCCACAACCGACGCTCGCCCATAGCCACTCAACACGCAGACCAGTTATCCAGTGAACAGGCAGCCGCTATCCTGAGCCAACAACAGCCGCTCTCATTCACTGACTCCCACATCACTCACCAGGCCAGGCCTTGCCTTCTCAAGGCACACAAATACAAAGTCAAAGATACTACAGTGGAGAACGTGAGAATGGCGACCCTTAATGGACAAAATGATACATATTCTGTGTTGCTCTTATGCATAAAGCTTTAAAACATATATAAATGATCACATAAATAGAATGGATGGTCCTTACTATTATGAAAGCTACAAGAAAAGTTACCCCTTTTAAAGTGCAATTAATTCAACTATGAAGTTATTACTTACTGTAAACATGAACTGTCAACGTGTAAATAATGTTAAGAGCCCTCTCTTATAAGAATAAACATAATCACCTTTTATTCAGCTATTAATTCACTTAAATTGTATTGAAGTGTTTTTTTGTGTGTGTGTCTTCAATAACATATTTGGTATTATAGTAATCCAAAAATAACAGAAAGTAATTCAGTTACATTACTTTACCATTATGGCACTTACATATTACATTACATCCAAGTTATATATTTAGAAATCTCTACATACTTAAAACTTAAAGTTTGTGTGTCCATTTTCAAAGACGCGCCCTCCCGCACGCCGCGCACGCCCCGGAACGTTACGGCACGCCCCAGCACTTTCTGGCACGCCCCCGCACGCTCCAGCACGTTCCCGCACGTTTTGCACGTTTCCTGCACGACTCCAAGGTTTCAACGTCCTCTTTAAATACCATACTAATAATACACATCATAACAGGTCATTCTTACTATTACATGCGACCAAGGACATGTAAAAACATGCAGAAACATGTACTATAAGTGGAGGCTTATTGCAAAACATGCAGGAACGTGCAAGAACAATAAAGACATTAAGGCACTGGGTGGTGGAGGGGTTTGTGCGTCCCAATGATCCTAGGAGCTAAGTTGTCTGGGGCTTCACACCCCCTGGTAGAGTCACCCACGGCAAACAGGTCCTAGGTGAAGGACCAGACAAAGCACGGCTAAAAGACCCCTATGATGAAAAATATAACTGGATTGGCGTTTCTCTTGCCCGGACGTGGGTCACCGGGACCCCCCTCTGGGGCCAGGCCTGGAGGTGTGGCTCGAAGGTGAGCGTATTGTGAGGGTCTGCTGGGAACGTCTGGCAGAATCCCCTCTCAGAAGGAGTTTCAACTCCCACCTCGGACAGGACTTTGCCCATGTTCCGGGGGAGACGGGGGACATCGAGTCCGAGTGGACCATGTTCCGCGCCTCCATTGCTTAGGCGACCGACTGGAGCTGTGGCCGTAAGGTGGTCGGTGCCTGTCGTGGCGGCTTTGCCCGAACTACGTTGGTGGACACCAACGGTGAGGGATGCCGTCAAGCGGAAGAAGGAGTCCTATCGGGCCTTTTGGGCCTGTCGGACTTCTGGGGTACCGGCTGGCCAAGCGGAATTCAGCTTTGGTGGTCGCTGAAGAAAAAACTCGGGCTTGGGAGGAATTCGGTGAGGCCATGGAGAAAGGACGGCTTCGAGGAAATTCTGGTCCACCATCCGGTGTCTCAGGAGAGGAAAGCAGTGCACCATCAACACTGTGTATAGTGGGGATGGGGCGCTGCTGACCTCGACTCGGGACGTTGCGAGTCTGTGGGAAGAATACTTCGAAGACCTCCTCAATTCCACCAACACGCCTTCCACTGAGGAAGCAGAGTCTGGGTTCTCTGAGGCGCGCTTGCCTATCTCTGGGGTTGAGGGTTAAAAAGCTCCTCAGTGGCAAGGCTCCGGGGGTGCATGAGATTCGCCCGAAGTTCCAAAAGGCTCTGGATGTTGTGGGGCTGTCCTGGTCGACACGCCTCTGCAACATCGCGTGGACATCGGGGACAGTGCCTCTGGATTGGCAGACTGGGGTGGTGGAGAAGGGGGACCGGAGGGTGTGTTCCAACTACAGGGCGATCACACTCCTCAGCCTCCCTGATAAGGTCTATTCAGGGATGCTGGAGAGAGTCCATCCAGAAGTCGAATCTCAGATTCAGGAGGAGCAGTGTGGTTTTCGTCCTGGCCGTGGAACAGTGGACCAGTTCTACACCCTCGGCAGGGTCCTCGAGGGTGCATGTGAGTTCGCCCAAGCATTCTACATGTGTTTTGTGGACTTGGAGAAGGCGTTCAACCGTGTCCCTCAGAACCCGAGGCGTAGAGGGGTTCCGGTTTGGTGGCCTCAGTATTGCATCTCTGCTTTTTGCAGATGAAGTGGTTCTGTTGGCTTCATCAAGCCATGATCTCCAACTCTCACTTGACCAGTTCACAGCTGAGTGTGAAGCGGCTCTGATGAAAATCAGCACCTCCAAATCGGAGACCATGGTCCTCAGTCGGAAAACGGTGGCGTGCCCTCTCCGAGTCGGGGATGAGATTCTGCCCCAAGTGGAGAAGTTCAAGTATCTTGGGGTCTTGTTCACGGGTGAGGAAAGAATGGCACTGGAGATCGACAAGCGGATCGGTGCAGCGTCTGCAGTGATGCGGACTTTGTTTCGGTCCGCGAAGCTCTCAATTTACCGGTCAATCTACCGTCCTACCCTCACCAATGGTCACGAGCTGTGGTTTCGTGACCAAAATAACAAAATCCCGGATACAAGCGGGCGAAATGAGTTTCCTCCGCAGGGTGTCCGGGCTCTCCCTTAGAGATAGGGTGAGAAGCTCGGTCATCCGGGAAGATCTCAGAGTAGAGCCGCTGCTCCTCCGCATTGACAGGAGCCAGATGAGGTGGCTGGGGCATCTGATTCGGATGCCTCCCGGACGCCTCCCTGGTGAGGTGTTCTGGGCACGTCCCACCGGGAGGAGACCCCGGACACACTGGAAAGACTATGTCTCTCGGCTGGCCTGGGAACGCCTCGGGATCCCCCCGGAAGAGCTGGATGAAGTGGCTGGGAAGAGGGAAGTCTGGACATCCCTGCTAACGCTACTGCCCCCGTAGTGGCGTAGTAGTCCAATCCAATTGTCCAATTGGTCCCGACCTCGTATAAGCGGTAGAAAATGGATGGATGGATGGATGGATGGATGGATGGCATTGGGCGGGACCAATTGGACAATTGGATTGGATTCGTCTTCCAAAATTTTGTTGTTAAAAAAAAAAGTTGACAGGTAAGTAGTAACTTTATCGGAATTACATTTCTATAAGTCACTCTCCCATCGAGCTCATCCCTGGGCTGTACTGCAGTCAGCCACAGGAGGGAAGTAGAGCTCTTCTGCTCTGTATTTCCCAAGTGCTGTGAGTGTTTCAATGGCATAATAAAACCAGTAGGTGGCAGCAAAAGACCATAAAACAGACACAAACATACAGGTACTTTAAAGTTTCTTCACATAAAGTACATATAGTTTGTATTAACGCAAAATACGCAGGCATATACTGTATATACACACACGCGCACGTAAACACAAATAATCATGTACAATTTTTTGTTTTGTGTTATTTTTGTATTATAATTACACAAAATCTATGCAAGTTTGAACAGTAAAAATGATAACCTGACGTGTTCTTCCAATGGAGCCTCCAATGTACCAACCTGTGACGCATGGGAATTTTCTTTTTACTAACTTTATTGAAACAAAGGTATTTAAAGCGTTTGATATTGGAGACTAACTTTACATTTTGTAACAGTGTCAGCAGGACCTTTGTGACAGCTCCTCTTGATTGATTTTCATGGACAGTTTTAGCTGCCTCGCGTGTAATAGAACAATTCGAAATACGACATTCTCTAACTAAATGTGGGGCAATTACAACTCTAAAATCGGAATGTAGAGTAGCTAAGAAGTACATTAAAAGGATGGCAGATATTTTATTGTTAAAAAAATGTATTTAAAATTGTGATAAATCACTAACATTATGAGCAGTTTGAACATTAACACTGTGCTTACATCAGATATAGAAACATTAAAGAATTATGAATTGATGATTCAATTAAAATGAATTGTACATATGTCAAAAAGGAATTAAATGTTTGAAACCAAACTGCAAATGTATTGTGCTTAAAAGTGAAATACCACTAAGTTGTGTTTAACAAATGTGCTGTACTCGGAGAAAAAATATCTTAAACCACAGTAACATTGTGCACAGTTCAGATTAATTTTCAGTGTTCCTTCGTGTACCGCCAGAGAGAACCCACGTACCACACATTAAGAATTACTGATCCAGACCCACTAAATGTAACAAAGGTAAGTGAGTATTCGTATTTGCTATAAAATTGTCATCTGCTTCATTGTTCTTTTCAATAAGCTCAACAGCAATGTGCAAACGCAAATACTTAGACAATGATAAAAAGGGACATAGGGGGCTTGAGTACCGTAATTTCAAACCTCTGTATGTGTTACGCGTATTGAAGAATTGAGAATAAAAAGTACCTTGAAACTTTGAAAAGTGTTTAAAAAAACAAACAAATATGAAGTTTTATAATTAGATCTTAAAACTAGGTAGATATGTAAAAATAATAATAATAATAACTTCATCCAAGCATTCAGTTTTTTAATGTTACTCTGTATAGTGAATATTTAAAAACGAAAATGTTCAACCAAACCATATGATTTCACCCAGCCAAAGTTCAATAGCTTAATACTAACATATAATGTTAAATGCTATAGACGGGAAAATGTAAATTAGCTTTGATGTTACATCATTCTAAACCTTCAAACAACTGTGATTTTAACACACAAGAGAGCAGCATCACATACAAACTGATCATACAACAATACTCACAGGCATATATTCTCTCTGCGATTATTAATGGTCTTTCACTTGTTTAGTGCTTTTCCACCATCTGCAGTGACAGAGGTAATCTACAGGCCCATGTTCACCTGCCGTTAGTGACTCGTAGATCTGAGTGTCATCTATATAGTTGTGGTAGCGTCGTATCAAATGGCCTAATGGAAGCATGTACGGATTGGACAAGAGGGGTCCAAGGATTAACCCCCTCTCTCGACGAGTCCATGGTTTGTCCTCACATCCTCCTCAACTCCTCGCCCCAAGGAGTTGATCCTTGCCTCCCTTCTCAACTCCTCCCCCATTCCTTGCCACCTCCTCAACTCCTTGCCTCTGTCCCGTCTTCTCCTCAACTCCTGTCTTCCCTCCTTAACTCCTAGCTTCCATTCTCAACTTGTCACCCATTCCTTGCCTCCTTCTCAACTATTAGCCTCAACCCCCCTCACCTCCTCAACTCATCGCCTCTTCGTCACCCTCATGACCTCTTCCTAAGCTCCTCGCCGCTTCCTTGTCTTCTCCTCAACTCCTCTTCTCCCTACTCAACTCATCATCCATTCCTTGCCTCCTCCCCAACTCCTCGCTTCTGCCCTCCTCGACCTCGCAACTCATAGCCTCCTCCACAACTCCCTCCTCTCCCTCTCCTCGTCTCCTCCTCAGTCCCTGGCCTCCGGCCTCCGGCCTCCTCAACTCCTTGCCGCTTCTATCCTTGTTTCCTCAACTCCTTGCCTCCTCAAATCCTTCGCTGCCTCCCTCCTTGCACCTCATTCCTCTATGTTCCACGACGGTTTTCAAAGCAGCGCTGCGGTTGCTTTGTGCTTTTGTTTGTCCTACCTCCCGCGGCGTTTTAGCGTTGGCGGGAGGCTTTGGCAGTCCACCCCCCTGGCGGGAAGCCTGGAGGCGAAATTCGCTGTTGACAAATTGGGAGGCGGCCCAAAGCGGATGGTCCACATTTCAAACCCAGCTTTTCATGTCACCAACATGCCGAATCGGCTTGAAATGTCCACCCATCCGTTTCTATCCTGCTTGTCCTCGTTAAGGTGGTGGCTGAGCTGGAGCCCTGATGATCCCTGATGATTTTAGGCAAGACCAGACAATCGCAAGGAACATACAGACAAACTGTGGACTGGTCGTCAATCAATGGCGGCCCCATATAGACAAGCATTGCACTGTCGCAGTCACAGTCAAGAAAGATACAGACTAACAATAGACTGGTCTCTAACCAATGTCAGAGCCAAAGTACATTGTGTGTGTGTGTGTGTGTGTGCGCATGCTTATCAATTCACTTGCATCTCATTTCTAGACTGCTTCAGTTCTCTTGTTTCTTGTCCATGTCAAGTTTGTGTGTGTCTGTGTCTGTGTCTGTGTGTGCACGCGCGCATAAACGGGAAGGCTCGTGTGTCCTCAAACAAGGGTCTTTCTTGTGTCCTCGCCCCTCCCCTGCTAGCCTGGTTGCGGGTAATGAGCGTGCGAGGTGTCCATCCGCCCCCTCTCCGCCTCCCCTCTAACGAGACCAACCCAGCTCGTTTGTAAATGAGCTGCTAAAAAGCCTCCAGCACGCTAAGCGAAAATAAGAGGGGAGGGCGCGGGCCTACGCTGGACCTCGCCCCCCCGGGGAGGCGGCGGCCGCTCCGGCTTTGATGCGTGGGCTAATGGCGAGCCTTAGCACATCAAAACGCTCACTGGCAGCTCAGACCAGTTGTCACAAGTTTCTTTTGCTGTCCCTAAAATGACGTTTGAGGTGCTGCAAAGTCACTTTTGAAGGTCATCACAGGAAGACAACGTCGACACCTTCAAGGTCGTATACGAGATGATGACATTGATACCTTTTTGCCAGAGGTGGGACCAAGTCATTGTATTGCAAGTCACAAGTAAGTCTCAAGTCTTTACCCTCAAGTCCGGAGTCGAGACAGGGAAGTCCCGAGTCATGTCACAAGTCCTACACCTTGAGTTTCGAGTCCTTTTCAGTCATTTTAACAACAAAATAAAAATATTTGAATCCACACAATATTGATATATTTAATTCATATGTATATATTATATACTGGCGGCACGCGACTGGTTAGCTCATGTGCCTCACCGGGGTTCAAATCCCGGCCCCGCCTGTGTGGCGTTTCCATGTTCTTCCTGTGCCTGCGTGGGTTTTCCCCGGATTCTCCGGTTTCCTCCCACATCCCCAAAACATGCGTGGTAGGTTAATTGAAAACTTTAAATTGCCCATGGGTGTGAATGTGAGTGCAAATTGTTTATATGTGCTCTGCGATTGGGTGGCCACCAGTTCAGGGTGTACCCCGCCTCTCGCCCGAAGATAGGTGGGATAGGCTCTAGCACGCCCGTGACCCTAGTGAGGAGAAGCAGTACAGAAAATGGATGGATGGATATTATATACTGCATTAATATATTTAGTATATTTTAAAATCCATATTTATTTATCAGAACAAATTTGATAAACAACTGCATTGACCCTTTATAAGAAAACTGGGGCTGATAAAACTTTTTGCACTTTCAGGGCCACTCGTCAAAGGGGGGGCTTAGTTTATTGCCCTTTCAAAACCGATCAATAATATGTTTTCAGTTATTCTATGAAAACGCTATACTATGACTTACTTTTTCTCACTTTATTCCTGAGGTGACATTAAACAGACCTGTCACAAATAAGAATTTGGATCCAGTAGTGCTGCAATTAGTAATCGAGTATTCTACTGACAATTCTATCGGAATAATAAAGTACAAGGATAAAATATATTTTTGCTTGGTTAAAGAGCAATTATGAATACCCAAGAGAAAATGAGACACAGTATTTTTCTTAAATTCACATTGTGCACACAGCAAGAAACAAAACAAACATTTCTAGTGAGGCAATTTGAAACAAGAAGACTAATCAAGAATGTAGTTTCATGTTGAATAGATGCTAGCTGTGTGCTGATCGATTGGTAAATAAAGTGAATAATAAAAAACAGAAATACAGTACAAGACTGATTCTTGAGAACACTACGCTGACTAAACCAGACTGTAGTGTAAAGGAAGCCCAGACAGAGCACGGCCGGCCCGCCGCGTAACCATATGCTTGATCGCACACAAACCTAGCTGCTAATGCTAAAGAAAACAAGCACCCTGAACCGGTCGCCAGCCAATCGCAGGGCACATCTAAACAAACAACCATTCGCACTCACATTCACACCTACGTGCGATTTAGCATCTTCAATGAACGTCGTGTGCATGTTTTTGGGATGTGGGAGGAAACCGGAGTGCCCGGAGAAAATTCACGCAGGCACGGGGAGAACATGCAAACTCCACACACGCGGGGCCTGGGATTTGAACCCCGGTTCTCAGAACTGTGAGGCGGATGTGCTAACCAGTCTCCACCGTGCCGCTTGCACATGATCATATTAAACACTTTTTTCAGTGAATCCCGGCATGTTTAATGTCTTTTTTTGTTTGTTTGTTTGTTTGTTTTTTTTTACAATGCGGGATTATTATTATTCTTTAATAAGTCATCTTGTCCCATATTGCTTTTATCCAACTTTTGCAGTCTAATGGGTCCACAAATAAGAATACATGTAGCAATCCTAATGACCCACTGAACATACACATTTATATTTGTGCGTGTGCGTGTGTCACATTGGAAAGTGTATGAAAGCGTCTCAGATGTGAAGACGTGCAGAGGCCACACGACACGCACAAATGTGTGTGTAACTCCATGTGACTTCCTGCTGAGCTTTTCATGTCGCCATTGAACGGGTGGTCTCATCAAAGAAGAACAAGAAAAAGAGTTTCCATGTTAAGTTGCATACATTCATACTGTATCTTCATGTACATGTTAGATGCATGTGTGTGCATCAGTAATGGTGTGCGTGTGTGTGTGATGTGTTTGAGATGAAATGAGATTCAATGTTGCTTGAATACTTAAGCGGCACCTTTGTGTGAAAGGAGCCCCCCCACCCCACCCCACGGCCCCCGTTGCCTTGCCTCCATGGAGATTTTCTGCCTCTGAAATGACGAGCGGTTTGCTAAATGATCATTAGGTCACCTTTTTCACATCGCATCCAGCTGGGTTGCCACCAATCACTTTCACTTTATGTTTGCTTTGCTTTTTCAGGTAGCAAAAATAAAAGAAACAACTCCCAGTGTGATGCAGAGGACAATTAATAAACAGACTGGTGAGTGTTCAAACAAAAAATGAGCATTATCGTCTTTGTAAAGGCAGAATTTATTATTAATATTGAACATCGTTAGACCTCCGTTTCCCTCGTCAAAGCCAAACCATATTTGTCCAGAATATCATATCTTCAGCTCTTCATGTTTTTACAGACAGTAGATGTTTCATGTTTTAGTTTTTTTTTTTTTTTTTACCGTGGCTTTAAAACAGTAGTTCTTAACCTCGTTGGAGGTATGGAACCCCACAGGTTTTATATGCACGTTCACGGTACCCTTCCTAATTAGAAAAATCAAATATGGTTTATTTCAAATTCAAAACAGGTATATGCGGATATATATTTTATTGGTGCACAAAATGAACCCACGCATTAGTTGTACACAGAATCACTGTGTTCAAAGAACAAAACCAAAAAAACATGAATTTCAAACAAGAAAACAAAACTGAAAACTTCAATTCAATGAAAATGTACTGTAAATTATTGTGAATTTTACTGTTGCATTTACCCTTGGAAAGTGCCACTCATATAATTTTCACAATAGTCTGTTGCTTTTCTTTGTGTTCTTTCTACAATCCTTAAAAGGGGTTCATAGGTAAGAGCAATAGCACATGCTTTGACGTTGACAAAAAAAGTGAACCTCATGAAAGTTGGTTGAAAAATGAGCAAGTTATGATTTATTTTCAAAACACTTACATGCATTGCCTTTGATGGGAACGTTGCCCCCACCAAAAAGGCTTTTACGGACGCACGCGGGCACACACTGTGTGTCTTGTCCTCAGTCGAACCCCTGCGAATGCTTCACCGAACCCCTGGGTTCCATCGAACCCAGGTTAAGAACCACTGCTTTCGAATTGTTCATCTTGAGATACGAGTACGCTTCAGACCTCCACCGCTTGATGGCAGCAGCCCACTTCACAACATTCGGCCACCATCTATTCACATTGGTTTCCCTGCAGTGGAAGGACAATGTCAGTTGGTGGAAGTAATGTGCCAATAAACTGGTTTGCCAACTTGCCTTAAGTTGGTTGCTAAACAGGAAAAATGTAAAAAAAATAAAATAAAATCAATTTAAGTCTGTCTGAGAATGTTGTTTGTTTTAGAGGAAAGAACCCATGAGTGCGTTTTGTTGTGTTGTTCTGTGTTACACCCCAAAAGGGACATCGACACAGACAGTTGTGGTGGCAGTGGATCACCAGCTGAGGGCGCTGTCCCTCTTTCACTCAGCTGTTCATTGGAGGACCTCAAGTGATGCTAAACTCACGGTTTGTTCCACTTTTCATCCTTATTGGACAAGATATCAGATCAGTCAGCTACTGTCTAATTTGGACTTTTTAAATACAACAATGGGCAGCACAGTGGACGAGTGGTCACCACATCTGCATGCATCACAGTGCTAAGATTCATGGTTTGAATCTCAGCTCCGGCCTTCCTGATGTAGATTCGTTGAAGGCTAAATTGTCCGAAGGAGTGTGCGCGGAGTGTTTGTCTTTCGAGTTGCCCTGTCATTGACAGGTGACCACGAGTCCATTGTTTGTCATTATGCGCCCTGACATTGACTGTGAGGCCGACGTGCTAACCACTACTAATCCACCGTGCCGCAGCACATAAACACGAGCAAGACGATTTCCCTGTCACATTCCAGATCTGAGTGTCATCTTATTTTTGGTGATCTAACGGTGTTGGTGCTGTCTCATGTTAAATTTGAACGCAATCATCATCTCATCTCTTTTTTTTGCCTCCGCAAACACTAAAACATCCCAAAGCTGATCAGCTGCTCCAGTGCAAATATTGATGAAAATTGCCCACCGGAGCAGGCCAAGTGTTTTCCATCATTGGAATAAATCCGCCCTGCTCGGAGAGGCCAAACAAACCATCTCGTCTAACCCCCAGTGAGCCACTATGAGGAGAAAATGTCATTCACCTTCTGTGTGCTGCATTGAGGAGCCACATTTAAGAAACATTATGTATGTTTACAAAGGGGGCGGGGGAAATTGGAGCATGATTACAGGAATTATGGACAAAAACCACAAGCGTCCACGAGTTCAAATGCCTGCCGAACTGGTCTGTAAAACATTTATTTGTTACCCCCAATAATCTTCGTAGGACTCTCAATGAACATAACTGTTTTAAGGTACAAATAAACATTTTTAATCTTCGGCTCAAATGTAGGAACATTTTTTTATCTCCTTTCAATCCATCCATCCATTTTCTGTACCGCTTCTCCTCGCTAGGGTCGCGGGCGTGCTGGAGCCTATCCCAGCTATCATCGGGCAGGAGGCGGGGTACGCCCTGAACTGGTGGCCAGCCAATCGCAGGGCACATACAAACAAACAACCACTCGCACTCACAGTCACATCTACGGGCAATTTAGAGCGTTCAATCAACCTACCATGCATGTTTTTTGGGATGTGGGGGGAAACCGGAGTGCCCGGAGAAACTCCCGGTCCTCAGAACTGTGAGGCAGATGTGCTAACCAGCCGCCCTTTCAATCCAAATAAAGACAAATTTTGCAGTACAACTACCATGTAGGACATTTTGGGCTGCCTTCGCCAATACCTGTTGCTTTTTTACATGGACACTGGTGCTTTAACATACAATTGATGATCGTTTTTTTAAGGGTGAAAAACTTAGGTTTGCGCACCTACGATTGTTTTTCGCAGGCTATAAAATACATTTCCATGGCCCGGGCAGCGCCAGAGCTATGCACGCCACTGCTGTACAGTGGCATTGAACTCAACTCATTACACAACAAGCAGCAGGTTGGCACATGTGATGAGTAAATATTCTTGAAAAAGGAGGCTTCAAGCTGTTTATTGCCACGCTCAAACTAAACATAAAATAATTACGTCGTGTATTTAAAACAACCACATAGCCGACACTAGCTTAATGCTCACATACAATGGGAAACTCCATAGGCACATGGGCTAACAATTAGCATCTATGTGGCAGTTATTATTATTACACTTTGAGCAACAGGTGTCTGAACAAATGGTGCAATTAATGGAGTTTATTTTTTATTGGATTTGATTATTTCCTTACTGTATGTTTTTATTTTTATAAAGTATAATATTAAGTTCCTCATGTAAAAACACATTACGAAAAGCGTTTTTTTGGGGGGCGGGTTTGCAACAGATTAATGGCATTTCAGTTTTAATGGCATTTTAGTTTTACATAATGCACAGCGTTTTGTTTGCAACTGTGGTTGCTTTTAACGTGCTCTCTCTTAAGTTGAGGAAACACCGAAGGCACTGCTGTGTAAAAGAATAACATATTTATGTGAACATATAACATGTATTTTAAGTTTATGTGATACAAAGACGAGTATTTATTTAATCCTAATAATCTAATTGTAATTAAATGCAGATGTTCCATAAAGCAAGTACTGCACGTCTCAAATATGTATGCATTTTTATGCAGAATTGTATGTGTCTTAATTGGTTATTTAAACGAAAATGATGTCATCGCAGACATTTAACGGAGCCAGTGCAGCTCTTGCAGTACTGTTTCTGGTCGGTAGCATCACTGTGGCAGCACTGCGAGGCGGCGCCGATGTTACCCCGGAAGCGTTCATCGGCCTGACCCGGAAAAAATACACAATTCCCGAGCAGCATGGAGCTACTAGCATCGGAAAATTAGCAGCCTCGATTATTATTTAGGAATTCGTGTTTTACTTGACGTTTTAAGGCAATTCTGTTCGCGTTTATAAGTTTTAATCGCACAGCTGGGAAAGCGAGAGTTTACCGGAAATGGGAGTCCCGGCGTTTTTCCGTTGGCTTAGTCGCAAATATCCCTCCATTATTGTACATTGTGTGGAGGAGAAGGTAAGCCGTTAGCATATTAGCGTCTTACATTGCAAAACAGACACCTGTGCGTGGTGATTAACGTTTATATAACGACTTGTTTAGAATGTTATGCTTTTTGCACATTGCTGATCCTAAGTCCCGTGAATTGAATTTCACTAAAACGAAAGCAACTGGAACACGGTTCTTCGGTCTGGGGACGTTGTGTACTTTCACTTTGCTACCAGTGCTCCAGCTCTCCAAGTTGACAAAATATTAAGCAAGTTTACTCTAAATTTATGACCTTGACTTTCATTTTGACATTGAAGAATTGAGCAGCTGCCTTAATTTTCTCTGAAGCTAATGCAACGTAAATTGTCGTGGCCTTCGTCATGCCTTCGTCATGCTCAATATATAAATTACGTTTGTGTCTAATAATAAAAATACAAATATTCAACATTGTAACACTGTAACATTTGGGTCTGAAAGGAATCTCATAGAAATACGTAATGGAGAATGTGTTTTCAATTAATATTTGTTCCTGAGGTTGCACCGTGTCTCCTTTTTATGTTTGCTTAATTAACATTTACGGTTTGTGTCTTCCAGGGTAAAGTGTGCAATGAAGTGCGTATCCCTGTCGACACAACCAAGCCAAACCCCAATGAGGTGGAGTTTGACAATTTGTACTTGGACATGAACGGCATCATTCACCCTTGTACACATCCAGAGGACAAGTATGAAGTGCTATTTTTTTTTTTTATTGTTTATTTGTAGGACATGTTATTTTTAAATGGATGTGGATGTTGTGTTTTTTTTATTTAAATGTATTTAGTGAGTCCTTACCTCCTCACTTGTGTGTCCACAGACCAGCGCCCAAAAACGAGGATGAGATGATGGTGGCCATCTTTGAGTACATTGACCGTCTGGTCAATATCGTGCGTCCAAGGAGAGTTTTGTACATGGCCATCGATGGTGTGGTAAGTAACTCTGATCCAATGAACAATTTCTTAATGAAGATAACGTTTTAGAAGCACAGCATGGTAAGAAGCTGTGAGAGGTGCACCAAAATGATCTTAATGTTAAACTCCAACCAGGCTCCACGTGCCAAAATGAACCAGCAGCGCTCTCGGCGCTTTCGCGCCTCTAAAGAAGGCATGGAGCTTACTGATGAGAAGCAACGCATGCGGGAGGAGGTCATCCAGAGAGGTTGGTCTTCCCGTACCCGAGTCTACTGGTAACTCATCATACAAATGCTACGTGTGTGCATGTGTCTTCCTACACAGGAGGTTACCTGCCGCCTGAGGAGATTAAAGAGAGGTTTGACAGCAACTGCATCACACCAGTAAGTTCATGAAAAAATATAGGTTACGTTGACCTAGACGTTTGTGACAAAGCTTGTAATCTAACTGCACGTATATCAAATAAATTTTTCTTGCATGTTTTTAACCCATTAACTGGCAGCTGTTTTCAAGCAGAGTTCCCCATTATTGAAGATCTTACAACGCCTGCCTGTTGAAAAACATACTTGTCGAATGTATTTGTTGGTGGCAGTAAATTATTGGAAACCAGTTGGCAAATTTAAACGACTGTGCCAGTGAATGAGTTAATTGTTTTGGGGTTTTTTTCCCTCCCTTTCTCCCCACTGTAAATAAAATTTGTCATGAGCAAGCTCTTGGTGTGTCATGTGTCTCCAGGGGACAGAGTTCATGGACAACCTGGCACAGTGTCTTCGCTACTACGTTGCGGACCGAGTCAGTAATGACCCAGGGTGGCAAAACATCACGGTGAGCTTGTCTCTGCCGCCAACTGTTACTCACAGTGCTATTAATCAATTCTACTGATTGAAAAGGGACATTTCTGCTGCGATCAAGTAGGAAAGAAAAACAATAAACCCCTCTTTCTCATGGGGGATACATGATTTTGGGGAGGTGTTGTGTTGGTGCGCATCAGTATATAATAGCAATGTAAGGTATAATGCCAGCTTTAACGATACATTGTTTGGTAGCTCAATATCTGTGACATTTAAAATATATATAAATAAATAAACATTTTTAGTTGTGGTTTTGGGGATGTGAGCAGTGATATAGCAGGGGAACACTGTACCCTCACTGGCCACTTCGTATTCTGAAAACCGTATTAATCTACATTATATGGTTGACTCCATAATGTCACTAACAGTTTTATTTTCCTTTCGGGATCTTGAAGGTCTTCCTGTCTGATGCTAGCGTTCCGGGCGAAGGCGAACATAAGATCATGGACTACATCAGGAGACAGAGAGGTTCTGCTCGCTCATGAGATGGCAGTGCAAATGGCAAAAAAAGTGATAAAAATAAAAGTACTGGGGCTCATAGTGATGTGAGGAAAACAGCGTGTCCAAATTCTCTTGCCCATATCGTGCAGCGGTTCTCAAGCGGCAGTCTTCAAAAGAAATTGGAATAAATTGTCATTTTTTAAAAACTTAATACCGACATATGTGGGCCGGCGCACCAATAAAACAATTACTCCTCAATACCTTAGCTTCGGGATAAAGCTCCGATTGTGGCATCCCTTATGTTTTTTTTTCTTTTTTTGGGATAGTACAGGAATTGTTTAGTTGTTTTTTTTTAAGAACAAAGCCTATTTTTTCAGAAATTATTCACGTTTTTTTAGAGAATAATGTTGTCCTTAGAATGTCCAAATATTACAACACTGTGACTTCTCTCTTTATACTTAAATTTCATATTTCGAGTATCTTGGGAAAAATACAGCTGTTAGATTACAATTTTGTATTCTTACAAAATGTCTATATGTGAAGATATTTTTCTTTTAAAAATATCTTTATTCTCAACTTTTTCGGAAAAAAATATGAATTCGTTATAATATTCCGACTTTTGTCAGATAGGCAATTTTTTAATACCATACCAGTGGCATCAAGGGGTACATATGGTTATTTTTAATTGGCATAAGGATTATGGTGGGATACGTGGATACATTTCTGACCTGCAGGGGACCCCAAAATGTTTGAGAACCCCTGATCCTTACTCTCCGTGAGTAATTGACAACCCCCCAAAAAGGACTATAATTCCATTTCAATGCCACAAAATAGTGGCAAAGCATTAATTTTGTCTAAATGAAATTCCTCAACTCCAACATAGTTTCTTGGCACAAAGAAGGCGACAAAGCACACTTGTCTAAATGAAGGCCCTCAATTCACTTAAACATAGTTCCTTTGCACCAATATACTATTTTTATTGCTTTGACCTGAGCACAAAAAGCGCCTGATGTCATGTTAATGTTTGTATTTAGCACAAATCTTGGCAAACATTTTGTTTGTCGTCCACAGGTCAGCCCAACCATGACCCCAACACCCATCACTGCCTGTGCGGTGCTGACGGTCAGTCTTAAATACACAATTAATGTAACCTATCATTAGTTCATTATAATCATTAGTATGACATTACAGTTATTCTAAAAATAAATATGATTTGTCTCTGTGTGGTGACTAATCAGCGGACCTCATAATGTTGGGCTTGGCTACTCACGAGCCCAACTTCACCATCATCCGGGAGGAGTTCAAACCCAACAAGCCCCGACCCTGTGCACTCTGCGGACAAATAGGCCACGAAATCAAAGAATGTCAGGGCGTCGCCCGAGAAAAGCAAGGCCAGGTCAGATCATCTTTCAATTTTATTATTAATACATGAAAATAAAACATGTTTGTTTAACGTATTTGTCTTCCAGCATGATGAATTTGCAGGGACCATGCCAGTGTCTGAGCAGGAGTTTATTTTCATCAGGCTGTCTGTGCTCAGAGAGGTACAGTTTGTCTCTCTCTTTTGGTTTGTGTCTCTCGGTGTGTGTGTGTGTGTTAGGGCTGCAACGATTATTTGAATAATTCGATTACAAAAAAAGTCAAAGCAAATGTGTCAGGCTTCACAGAGATCATTTTTCCACACAAACTAATGTTACCGTATAAGTGTAATAAGTGGACGCGATGGGAGCAAGCCGGGAAAAGAGTCCATATAATCCATCCATCCATTTTCTGAGCCGCTTCTCCTCACTAGGTTCGCGGGCGTGCTGGAGCCTATCCCAGCTATCATCGGGCAGGAGGCGGGGTACACCCTGAACCAGTTGTCAGTCAATCGCAAGGCACACATAAAAAAACAACCATTCGCACTCACATTCACACCTGCGGGCAATTTAGAGTTGTCAATTAACCTACCATGCATGTTTTTGGGATGTGGGAGGAAACCGGAGTGCCCGGAGAAAACCCACGCAGGCACGGGGAGAACATGCAAACTCCACACAGGCGGGGCCGGGGATTGAACCCCAGTCCTCAGAACTGTGAGGCTGACGATCTAACCAGTCGCCCACCGTGCTAACCCTAACCAGGGGTGTCTTAAAAACAAAGATAAAGCACAATGTGTACTACAACCGTATGTCTACGATGACCCACACAAAAGTTAATATATCACTGCTGGCTCATTCAATATAGCCTACCATCGCGAGTTAGAACCCCCCCCCCCACACACACACACACACACACACACACGGTCAAAAATAAACACAACCGCCGGTGCACTTTCAATTGCTTTATTGGAAAACGGTAAGAAAACAAACGCGTAATTAGCACATTGATTCACGAGCTGCCATTGACTCAACAAGCAGGCAGTTAGCAACCAGCCGACTCTACACCCTCATTCGCAGACGGCCACGTCGTTCACCAGGCCACGGTGTGCCTTTTAAAGCAATACACTCTCAAAAGTCACAGACATTACAATAGAACATGAGGATGGCAAACACAAGTGGACAAAAATAAGACCTACACCTCGCATGATCAGGTTGATGTGTTTTTAATGCAAAATCCATTTTGTCCGAGTAATTGCTAGATAGATAGAATACTCAATTCTAAAAACATTTGATAGCTGCAGCCCTGTGCGGGGCTCTCTGTGTTTCTGTACATGTATGTTGTCTCCTCTCACGTGTGTGTGTGTGTGTGTGTGTGTGTGTGTGCGCATCTCTTGTCACTGTGACACGCTAACGGCGCTGCATTGTGTTTCAGTATCTGTCTCGAGAGTTGACCATGGCCAGTCTGCCCTTTCCTTTTGACTTTGAGAGGAGCATCGACGACTGGGTGTTCATGTGTTTCTTTGTCGGAAACGACTTCCTCCCTCACCTGCCGTCCTTGGAAATCAGGTCACATCCACTGTTCTCTAAGTGTCAGAATCATCTTTATCTGTCCAAAACACACACAAGGAATTTGTCTCCGGTAGTTGGAGCCGCTCTAGTACGACAACAGACAGTCAATTGACAGAGAACACTTTTGAGACATAAAGACATTGACAAAAACAGTCACTGAGCAATGTGACCAATGTGTGTGTGTGAGTGTGTCCATGTGTGTGTCTGTGGGTTTATGTGTGAAGCTCTAAAACAGTTTCAAATAGCAAGGCGCAACCAATCTAATACTTGATGTTATGCTATCATCTTCCAGAGAGGGGGCGATAGATCGACTGGTCAAGATCTACAAAGATGTGGTGCACAAAACAGGAGTAAGTATGGTCCAGTTAAAGCGTGGCCTCCTTGCTGCTGTGCATGCTGGGAAATGTAGTGAAGTCGTGTGCCTAGATCCCAGCTGTGTGTGTATGATGTGTGTGTGTACAGGGCTACCTAACAGAAAACGGCTATGTCAACCTGGCACGTGTTGAGATGATCATGGATGCTGTGGGCGTGGCTGAGGACAATATCTTCAAAAAACGCAAAGAAGATGATGCAAGACTTTTTTCTGACTTTAAAGATATAAAACACATAATGAAGGTGGTCAATGTTATTAAAATAGTTTTGCTCTTTTAGGAGAGCTTTAAGAGAAGGATGAAAGAAAAACGACAAAGGATGAAGGTAAGTTACTTGAATTAGTCATCAATTAAATATTAAAATCTATTCTAAAACTAATTGGAAGCCAATGTAATGATGCTCAAATTGTGGTAAGGACTTGAAGCAGCCCCTCAGTTTTTATTTAAAAAAAAAAACGATTTGGTTTATGAACGCAGAGGGAGCAGCAAGGCCCTGCCTACCTCACCGGGGGCCAGTTCGCCCCTCACGCGCTGGGCAGAGGACGCACGCCAGACGCCGTGGAGAACGCCCGCCACCAAGCCTACGACATGAGGATGCAGTCCAACAGGGTGCGTCCTGAAAATTCCACAATGTGCTTTGAGTGGTTAAAAAGAAAAACTGTCTCCTTGTTGTTCAGTTTACAAAGTTGATTTTTTTGAGTCCATTGAATGAATGTTTGAAAAAACGGTCGAAGAAATGTTTTCAATGTGTGTGTTCTTGTACAGGATGCCGCTCAGTCCCTGAAGGCCATGATGAGGAATGGCGGTGGTGGCAACGTGAGTTCTAAATTTGCTAGAATAAACACTCTTGCATTGTATAGCTACACTTTAGCATTCCTATTGGACGATAGCTGACATTAAAAGACAGATATCATTTGTAAATCACCTGATGAAATTCACCATGTTGCTTGCTTTTTTTTTTTTTTTTTTTAATTATATAATGTCGAATGTTGCTTTCAATCATGTGGAAGTCAGGGCATACTAGTAGTGTAGAGCAGCATATTTTTGATGGACTGGCATAGAAACAAATAAAAAATGATTACACTGAATAATTTCTCTTTAATGAGCCGGTTCCAACTTGGGGTATGGTCCAATTTACTTCGTAATTTAATTTTCACCATAACTCCGCCGACTTCACAAAGCTAAAATTTTGAAAATGGAAGCAAAGTATTCAGTGCTTTTTGTGACAATCTCTCTACCGTATTTTCTGTGTTGATTTTAATCCAGAACACCGGCAGTGCACTCCGAAGACCTTTTTTTACAAATTTTTGTTAGTTTCCAAACTACTTATTTCCTGCTGTATCATATGACCGAGACCAGCAGTGTATCATGTACTGAGGCACAGGTAGGCGTACCTGATTTTCAAAATAAAACTTCTTCAGGCTCTGATCAATAATATAAGGGGGGGGGAAACAATCTTGCGGGGAAAACGCTCAACGCTTGTTAGGGATCAGGAAAAGTCTCGCAAATCCTAGAGGACAAAAAGCAAAACTTATTTTTCATATTATATATACATTTTCATATGATATATATTTTCTGTCAGCAAATGTGAAAAGATTTAAAACCAAAAATAGAATTTTTGTCGAAAAAGGTCTGGCGTTTCATTTTGAGGCCATATCGCTCAGCCATTGAATGAATGTTTGTGTGGCGTCAGCAGTCTGCAGGCCCCAGCGACGATGCCAACAACAACAGAGGCGTGAAGAGGAAAGCGGACAGTGACGATGAGCCTGAGCCAGAGGACAACGTCAGGTAGGCGCAGTGGGCCAGGCCGGAACGTGCTGTCAACATAACACTGACGGTCGTGGTTCCACTCACACATGAAAGAGTAGACATGAGTATGCACGGCACGCGCACACACACACATCCTCCCTGCACAATTAAGATGGAAAGCAGTCAATTCCTGTGTGACGCACTTAACAAATCTGCTAAATCCGCCGGAGTGATTTGGTATTCATGGAGACTTCCCTTTCAGTAGGCGGCGCTCCCCGCAGGCCGCCCCAGGCCTCTGCGGCGGCACAGATGCCGCGCGCCCTCCATTTTTTTGAATTTCCCAAGATCTCAAAACCAATCAAGAATTCTGCTCACGTGGAAATTTGAGGCATCTTTGAATGAAACCCATTTGATTGACAATTCAAGTTATGAGGTGTTTCTCCTAAACACGCGCTGTTGGCAGGTTGTGGGAGGATGGCTGGAAGCAGCGCTACTACAAGACCAAGTTTGACGTTGACGTGTCTGACGAAGGTTTCAGGCAGAAGGTGGTCCAGTCGTATGTGGAGGGTCTGTGTTGGGTGCTGCGCTACTACTACCAGGTGAGGCCACGCTCGCCACTTTCTGCTTCCCTCGACGCCATAACCACCAGCAAACATCTGTTCAGTTGGGAACAAAGTATTGAATGTATTACATCGCAGTAAGGATCCACCATATATATTTGGTATAGATACTGTCAGATGTCCAGAGACGTGCCGGCATTCTTTTTAAAACCATCTCCCGTTTTTGGAATTTTTCCTCTATGTTCTGTCTAACAACCAATCAAAACTGCTTTTATGACAGTGTGTTTTTAACATTTACCGGCTCAACTATTTGTCGTGACACTTTTTTTTTTTGACAGTCACAACGCAATGAAGAATAGCATTAATCGTTGTTACTGTTTTGCTAAACCAATTTTCAGTTAGGCTCCTCACCTACCACAACCACGAGTAATTGACGCCCCCTTTAAGGTTTATAATTGCGTATGTCAATAGTTTAAACCTTAATTATACAACAAACTATATACCCCAAAAACGTTATCATTTCAAACATAGCTTTTATTTATTTATTTATTTAACCTATATTTATCCAAGTAAGGCAATTGAGAATTGTTTTTCACTTGCTGTGCCGACCTGGCCCTCAGGCAGCAGACAACAGAGTAAATTAAATAAGGTATAGGTATAATAAAGTATCATATAAATATACAGTACATATACTTAAGGTAAACAAGGTCTCTAAATGATAATTGAATTGTTGCACATCAAGTGATGTCAGACTTCTGCCTTTTGCTTGCTCCCCGAATGGAACACCTGACTAGGAATTCCATTGCAGCGCTCATCTTGTTATTCTGTCAAAGAGGAGGTGGATCAAATAATCAGTTTTGTAAAGTGACATGTTCACATATGGATTGTTTGCCGAGTGATGAAAGGTGTTACTGGTTTAAAATGTGCGTCGTAAGTGCGCCCTCTTTATAGAGCTGAGGGGGACAGTGGGAGGATCAAGGGGGATGGATGGGGGTCTCCACATGCTCCAAAGCAAGTCTCAGCGGGCTGCTCTGAATTGATTAAAAGGTCCTCGGCAGACGGGACGTGTCTGCTCGGCTCTGCCGCACATTCACGGTGTCGCTGCCAACGCCGTTACCATCACGCACGGATCGCCAAGTGACCCGCGAGGGGGAGGAAGGAGGGGACATGGGCTTTGCCCAAAACACTGAAGACGTGATTCACACTTTGCTCCCTAAATCACTTTTTATCATCCCCACTATGATGAGGACCTTCTATTTGTTTTACGTCTATCGCGGGCAGCTCAAACGGATAGCGACGATTTGAGAGCTGGAATTCGACACACTTTTTTTTTTTTTTTTTTTTTTTTTTTTTTTTTTTTTACTGCTTAGATCCAAAAATAATTTAGAAACAAAGTTAAATTCAATAACTTATCATTGTGCTTCATAAACGGCATTTTACATCTCTACATGGTGTCTTGGTCATTAGTTTGATAAAAGCCAATGTTTAGTATGCCAAATGCAGTTTCATAAGGTAAACTCCTCAACGCATTTAACAATAAAATGTTTCTACTTTGTGGATTTAAAACAAAGCACAAACATCTGCAGGGGAATCATAGTACTACTCAACCACAAAAATCTTAATAATAATTTAAAAAAGTAATAATCCAAATATATACTATTTAGAGCGCTTGTAAATGTAGACCTTTTAATATTTTCACCCTCTGTGTATTTGGGGCAACCAAAATCTTAGAAACAACTCTAAAGTTTTATACAAACAAAAAAAGAGGGGGGAAATCACTGTATACAGTACATTTTAAATAAATAGCATTCTGACCGTGTCGGTCAAATATATTATCTTTGTAAAGGCATTTTTTTTATGTCGTTCATTAGGAACATAAATTAATGAAGTCTTCCTTGTCGATGTTATATACAGTTGTTTTTGTTAAGAATCCTCCACTAATGATTTGTAATTACAATATTGGCTAGCTGGAGCTAATCAAAAGATGAAATGCTATTTTTTGCTGACAACCCCAACAACATTTGCTGACCCCTAGGATGCAGTCACAGACCAAGTTGTGACAATACAAACTGTCTTATTAGCATACATGCCTACCAGGCCTCTGAGCCTTTTATTATGCTAACACCTCATTTCAACATTTAAATGAGCAGTGTACTTTTGTGCAACGGGTGTAGCAGCTCTTTGGTATTGATCCCTCGTTTACACGTAACAGCGCAACGTTCCAAAAAGTATAAATCTAGGTGGCCAAGGCCTCAAGTTGAAGTGCAGTTCCTCCCTGTGCTGGAATCTGAAGGAGTGTGAATGTGAATTGAGGAGTTTAAATGTCAGACTTAGTCCCGTGGGATGGACTTTTAATCTGAAGCGCCGCCACAGATTCTGTTGAGAAAGGGCAAAGTTAAAGAGATATTTGGACGAAGATGTGCTGCTGGTTGACATAATCCGGTGGAATCACGGGGATAACTGCAACATCATAGCGTGGTGACACAATTAATTGAAAAGAAAACAACAATACATGGCCACTTTTGTGTGCTTGCAGGGCTGTGCCTCATGGAAGTGGTACTTCCCCTTTCACTATGCCCCCTTCGCCTCAGACTTCAAAGACATTCAAGGAATGTTCTCTGACTTTGAGAGAGGAACCAAACCGGTACGTGAGTGACTGTTGGTTGATGGGGCCTGTATGAACCCACTATTAATTTGTTTGTACGTATGCACAGTTCAAGCCCCTAGAGCAGCTGATGGGAGTGTTTCCTGCCGCCAGTGGCAACTTCTTGCCAGAAACATGGCGGAACCTAATGATGAGTCCAGTGAGTGAGCAACACATTTACAATTTCAGAGTGTAGTACAAAGCAATTTATGAGATATTTGAATCAGATTTCTACAATGTATTTGGTGGTTATCAAACTTCTTAATCCCACTGCATAGTCAAGGATTTTTTTTTGTGTGTGTTGTTGTTGATGCTTTATAGATCCAGGACCATCAAAATTGCATCACTCTCTCCAGTAACAAATAACACTATATAATACAATGTTATACATCTTAAAAAGATGTATAAAATTGAGAGAAATTAGTTATGTCCAATTATGTAAATGCAAGACTGCATATTCGTTGGTTCTTAAATTAAGAAAGCAATTGACATGCAATTCCCTTCGACAACTCACTTGGTTGCCAGGTAGCAATTTATATCTCTAAATAATAGTTGTTCCTACTATTCATAGTATGATTTTGCCTTGTCCTAATCTAGGAGCAAAACAATACAAGTGCCCCAACTCAGGAGTTACAAGCTGTGACTTTAGCTGTATTTATTTTTATTTTTGCTATTTTGTTAGCAAACATTTGAAGTGGAAAAGAAATTGGAGCAATTAAGGTATAGTAATGGCTTCGCATATGGGCAAAGCGAGGAATAGTCGTTGACGAACCTTCAGCCATTTATTGAACGGGACAATGACAAAATGACCACACTCGCAAGGAGCCACTCAGACGCCAGCTACTGACATCACCAACTAGGCCACACGCCTCAAAGGCACACATCCAGCACAAATACTGTAGTATGGTAAATACAGTATTTAGACTTATAGTTTCTTTACATTCTGTGTTTTTATACAATACAGTGCCATTTTAAATAATGTAACAAAATAATTTCAACGGGGAACATTTAGTTCATGTACAAGTAAATTAAATTACGAGCTTGGTCACTGAATGAATTACTGCCTTGATGGGCTGGTGCCCATATAGAAGTGTATTAAGGCAAAAAAACTTCAAATATGTGCTCATTAATTGATCATTTCCACATGTCTATTCAGTTGCTTTTGCAATTCATATGTTAAATTGTCGAGACTTTTTGGAGCTCCCTGGATTTTGGAGGTCAGTGTTCTAGTTGTCGAAATGAAGAATGTGTTGTGACGCAGGACTCTTCCATCATCGACTTCTACCCTGACGATTTTGCGATTGACCTGAATGGGAAGAAGTACGCCTGGCAAGGTGAAACATCTGTCATCTACTTCCTTGATGCTTAGCGTGTGTTTTGTTGACACTTCTGTGCCGTTTCCTTCTTGAAGGCGTAGCCCTGTTGCCGTTTGTGGACGAACGGCGTCTGTGGGCCGCACTGGCCGATGTCTATCCAGACCTCACATCCGAAGAAGGTCAGTCGCTTTTTGGTAACCTTGCGTCCTTATCGCACATCACAGTTGAACCCAAAGTGCGATCTAAAGTCACTTTAGAGGAGACATATGAGACAAACCCTGATACCTTGATTTAAGTGTATAATTTGTTCTGTGACCAAGCTCCTAACTCAATTTACTTGTTTTTTTTTTTTACTTAGTTTTTTCTCCAATGAAATGAATTGAAATGCCATCATTAATCAATTCTAGCCTCCTAAAAATCTTTTTTGTTTTTCTTATAAAGAAAAATAGCACTGTATTTTATAAAAACATATTAAAGAGAAGTAACTGGTTTTATAAAGTATAATTAAATCTATATTCAAGCTTGTAAGCATTTTTTTATCAACTTGAGGAATTTACCCATGTGATTGTTACTTGTTTTGCTGTAGGGTGTGTTGGACATTAAATATTATTGCTATTTCAGTTGGGAAAGATGATTTGAGGACCGAGTGTTTAAGTTACTAGTGTGGTCACGGAACAAATTTAACACTTAGCTCAAGGCACCATTGTAGTTGTCTGAGGCCCACCCTCACAGGTTGAGCGCAACTCCCTTATTGGAGCACCTGCTGTCTACATATGGCCAGTGAAAAACAAAGGTTTATTTGTCGGTGTTCCAGTGAGGAGAAACAGTCTGGGAAGTGACATGGTGTTTGTTGGGAAGTCTCACCCACTGTCGGACTTCATCCAGGAACTCTACCGTGCAGAATCTCATGAGGTAACCCGAGCGGATATTCCTCTAAATATGTGCAGTTGCAGATGAGATCATGTTGATGTTGTCTTTTAGCCTACTGAGGTGCCTCCAGAGCTCTGTCATGGAATCCAGGGTGCATTATCTCTTGATGACGACCCTATCCTACCAGATAAGTAAGGACCGCTTACTCATGCTCCCTCTTGCACATTCCCCGTCAGAAGGCGAGTCGTTTTCCTGTCTGACCCGCTCGCGTGCTCACTTGCCTTTTACCTTTTTGTCCTTCAGGACAGTGAGCTCGCCCATCCCAATGCTGCGGGACATCGCACAGAACAGCGCCATCGGGTAAGAACGTTTTGGCACTTGTTGTGTTTCCATCACAGCAGCAGTACAGTGTTCCCTCGCTTTATTACGGTTAGTCCTTCGTACCTCTTCCATATCACAAATTTTTAATACTACAATGGACTTACAAGTTAAATTCGTTCCGTGACCACACGTAACTCAGAACACTCACGTCTTGAAAAATCTTTTCTCACTGAAATGATTTGGAATGCTATTAATCAGTTCCAGCCCCCCAAAAAATGCCGCCAAAAATGTTCATAACATCTTTTTAAGTAATAAAAATAGCACGTTAACACTGTTGTACTTCATGAAGATTTGCAATAATAATATAATTAAATAAAATGTGTAAAAAAAAATATACAGTCTTTGTATCATGATTTCATGCTTTTATTCAATGGGAATTGCGCATCTGATGTGTGTGCCTTGGCCACCAGGTCGCATAATAATCCACGAAGACACACTTCACGTAGTTTTTATAAAACAGACTGTCACAAACTTCAGTAATATTAATTGTTTTTCTCAGAGGATAACCATGTATCCCTGTGAGTATTGTTATATCGTCTGTCTTCATGTGTTGCCACTGTTTGTGTTCAAATATAAGTTGTGTAAAGGCTTAAAGTACTGCGATATCGATGCTTGTTTCATTAGCCCATCGATGGAGTCTCCCATTATGTGTTAGCATTAAGCTAGCAAACTTTCATTAAGCAAAGCTTTGTGGTTTTATTTCAACACAATGTGTAATTCTTTTTGTTTTACACTAAGTTTGACAGTAAACTTCAGCCGGGAGTGTCAAGAAGGCAAATAAGCCTCATCGCCATAAAATTAAAAATAGCTGTGGAAAAAAGGTGTTGCTTTTATTTGAATTCAACATATTTGTGTTGTTTTCCAGAGTAAGATTCAAGGATCCCCAGTATGATGAGGGCTTTGTGTTCAAGGCTGTCCTTCTTCCCGGAGCCAGGTCAGTGACACTTTTACTTTAAATGTTTGGTATTGAGTAGAACACAGCTCTTGTAGATGTCTTTCTGTATTTGTAGTGCGTAGTGTGACGATGACTTTGACAAATGACTTTGTGTGTGCTACCGTCAGGCTTCCCACTAATGTGCTGAAGCCGGAGGACTGGGATAGGCGGGGGAACCAGCCATGGAGACCCCAGCTGGGTTTCAACCCAAACAGGCAGCAGGCTCACTTGGACCAGTCGGGCTTCAGAGCTCTGGGGTGAGTTTCTTAAGGGCCACACTCGTAATAATGGCAAAATAAATATGAAATGAGTTCTGGTTAAGACGTGTGCTACATCGCTCTACTGCTAATTTACACTTACACGTGGCACTTACAGCTCTCAAAATAATGAATTTTGATACACGAATGCTGTATAAACATAGAAACAAGCAACATAACAATACTCTCAGGTGTAGATTCTTCAAAATCGTGAAACATGAGTTATATAAACACTATTAGATCGTGATGTCTACTTTCTTTGTTACTGTAAGCGTGGATCTCATTGCATGCACCACATTGCCCCTTAGAGGTCAAGATGCACACAGCAGTAACAGCGTTCCAAACTAGGCACAGACAGACAGGGACTGTACAAGCACCTCGAGCTTCACTACATTATTCCTATCCGCCGCAATATTGTCGATAAAACTATACCCCAGATGCATAAATTTTAAAGGTGTGTTGCCGCATATGTGGAGAAAGCAAATTCTGTTCCTACCATATACTGACCGTAAAAAATAACTGAAGTCGACTTGAATTATTGTTGTGCAAGTGTAATTTGTATTTGATGGTTTTTTTCATGGTCTTTAATTTAATTGTATAATATGATTATGTTTAAGTTAAACAGTAGTTTCAAATTAAATATATTTTTGTTTTTTTATTGGTTATATTATTTTTCAGGATTTTCAAATTTTTTTAATTATACAATTGAATATTCTTGTTTAAGGTTAAACTTTATGTAACGCATTGGTTAACAATAAATATCCGTTTTTCCTCATACCTACCGTTGCTGATTATTATTCTCTGTTTGAATAATAACACTTGATTGAAGCTTTTTCTAACATTGCAGACTACAAAATAAGTAATATGATTTGTGTTGATATCGGATCAATATTGGTATCGGACAATACTCAAGGCTGCAATATCGGTATCGTATTGAAGCTGAAAGAGTTGTATTGGGACATACCTTAGTCACTCCAGCCTCTTTTTTTCTTTGGAAAATACTGGATCCATGGCTGTTGTATTGTTTTTTCAAATTTTCATTAATCAAAAAAACATATGTGAAATATCCATGTCATCTTACAAAATGTAGTATGTCACAGAGATGTAGAGAATATACACTATGCTAAAATGTAATGTGGTCAGTGTAAAGCTTGTATAACGTCCATCCACTGTCCCCTCAAAATAACTCAACACAGAGCCATTAATGTCTAAACCACTCACAACTAAAGTGACCTACACCCCTGAGTGAAAATGTTCAAATTTGGCCTGATTAGCAGTTTTTATTCTGTTACAAGGTCTCAAGCGTTGATGACGAGCGGGTGTGTTAAATTTGGTATTCAATATAGCTGTGGGTTGTTATTTTGACAGGACAGTACTTTAAACTGTTATGCATTTTGTACACTGACTGCTTTACAGTATAGCCAAGTGTCATTTCTTCAATGTTGTCCCATGAAAAGATATAAAAAAACAAACTACAAAAATGTGAGAAGTGTCCTCACTGAGATACTATATTTATTCCATGCAGACTTTGGCAGTGTGTGATGTTTATGCGTCTGTACAATCCTTTTCAAAATGTGTAAATGTTTGTTCCGCCCCCCAGGCTGGCCATTAAGCAGCCATGCTTGATTATGATCTCCGCTTCCTCCTCCACACGTCCACATTATCATTAGGAAACGGGAATAATTGAACATCTGGCACCCCCCGAAGGTGGCGTGTTCGGAATTCATGATGAGCACCTTTCAAGTTTTTTTTCTTAAACTGGAGCTTTATGCTGCAGAGCTGTAGAAAGCATATTTGACATCCTCTTGTCCTCCTGCAGTCACTCCCTCAGAAACCAACACAGCGGAGGAGGACAGTACAGCAATGCTCCGCCTCCCAGCAGCTACAACCACCACGGAAACTACCGCTCCCCCCGCGGCGGCCATCAGCAGTCCTTCCAACGTAAGACGCAGACACAAAAGCAGCCTGCTACCACAAGTCAGACTTTAGTTTTGGTTGTCATAAAAAAAATCAGGTTTAATTGATGTAAATATGCCCTATTCCTTTAAAAATGACATTTTTGTGTGTGACAAAAATAATAGGTGAAACATAACTGGTTAAAGACCATATAAAACTTTTTGTTTTAACCCCTCGCACACATTTCCAACACGTCTAAACAAACACTTTTTATTATTATTCCTTAGTGCCTGTTCGCCAAATTAGAGCCAAATTGTGCTTGCTTCCGTTTATCACTGTTTATTGTGAAACGGACACACTAACATCTGCTGAACACTTCTTTTTATTTTAAAATGGCTTACTTTAACCAGGATCCCTTGCCTCCTCGTGGCTGTGGTCTGTTTCGCGCTGGCCTCTGTCCCGTAAAATGCGTAAACCCACGCTGGCTGACAACATCTTCCTCTACTCAGCCAGCTATTTAGCTTAGCTACTAGTTAGCAGTAGATGGCTATTTCTTATCAATCATCTGGCACGATGTGTGTAGCGAATCTTGCATAAGTTTATCCAATGCGTCTACCATGATCAGAGTCTGCCATGAACATCTGTGCAGCTCCTCGCGGCCATCAGACGCCTTCTTCTGCAGAGATTATCATCTTGAGGGAGACTCCGGCTCCATATTACTGGTGTTCGGGTACATCTGTGACTACAACTGCGCATATGCGCATGCACAGCAAGTCAAAACGGCGGCGGAAGTAAACAACACATTGCAGCTGTTCTCAGAATATAATACGTACTTTGATTTGTTTTCATTCAAATGCAAAAACTGTGATTCCCGTTTTAGTTTTTTAAGCGAGCTCTCGAGTAAATCCGAATTTCCACTCATTTGTTCATAGCACCAAAATTTATGTTGTACAAAATAAACACTTAATGTCCTTCCATTAAATACGTTTTTGCACTACAACTCATGAATTTGTCTCTTACCGAAAATCAAACAATACCCCGGAAACGTTGAGGGCATTATATAGGGAGGGGATAACCAAACTATCTCAAACTCCCTTTCTCCAAACTCTATGATCCCGTTAGGATGTTGCCGCAAAGTATTGTGGGTATAGCCGCACAAACAGTCTGAAGGGCCTTGAAAGCCAAGTTCCCCCTTTAATGACGTGGCTCCCCCCGCCCCCGCGGAGAGGCCGCTTTAGGGTCTTTGTGCACCGCCGTTCCACCAGCTTGCGTCCACTAAGCAGCTGTGCCCAAGCTCTGCTGGTGGCCATTGTGGAGCTAAAGCTACAAACTAACAAGTCCGCCCAACCTCTGACCTGCTCTCAATTAGAAAGTAGAAGTAACAAGTGCACACAAATACCTCACCAATTCACTTCATTTTAACTACTACATCCTTTTAAAAATTGTTTACTTGTATCAAACTCAAGGCCGGTGCGTTTTCAGAAAACAAGAACCCAAATACAAATTAAAAAAATAAAAAATAAATAAATAAAAATGGTCAAGCACATTTTCACTTTTTGACATTGTTATATTAAGTTAAAAATGACTTAAGCAATTATCCTATTAGGCTAACGAAATGTTTTATCTTTTCATGGGACAACACAGAAATGTAACTTTGCTACAATGTGAACTTGTCAGTGTCCACCTTGTATAACATTGTAAATGTACCGCCCCCTCATAGACAGCCCAACTCATAGCTACTGTATTTATGGATAACCTGCTGGCAATACACTGACTACACCCCGAAGTGAAAATGTTCAAAGTTGGCACAGCCAGCCATTTTCCCTGTGTCATGTGACTCGTTAGTGTTACAATGTCTCAGGTGTGAATAGACGAAAAGTGTGTTAAATTTGGTGTTAGTGCTCTCATGCCCGTCTCATACTAGTTACTGGAAGTGAGGATAAAAAGCTCTGGAGATCTGAAAAGAAAATTAAATTGTTCATTACATTGTGCACGTAATTGTTCTGCCTGTCACTCGACATCGCTGGTAGGGCCGCAATTTGTGATTATTTTGATAATTGATTAATCTGTCTTTTTTTTTTTTTTTGTTCTCGACGATTCGGATTTAATAAAAATTCCATGCCTTTATAAAAAAATAAGTAGTGCAGAAAATGCACAAACATAAATTGATTATTACTGGTTTGGTCCGTAACGTCAGAAAATAGGCAAATATGTTGCTCATTGTTTTCCAAAGCAAAAGCAGATATTTGTAGATGTATCGTTTTGATTAAACACATAATCCCTCTGCTTTCATGGAGGACTACAGAAATCTGAGAATATTATTAAGAGGCTGGCATTCTGATGATTTGGACAATTTTAAGTTAAACATTCTGTAAACAATTGATTATCAAAATAGTTGTCGATTAATTTGATAATCAATTAGCTGTCAGTCGATTAATTGTTGCACCTCTCGTCGCTGGCATAGAGCAACGAAAATACAGTGCATTTGATGTAAATAATTTTCTGACCAATCAAGTGAAATTGGATAGTTTCCCATAGCAAAAATGACACAAAGTATATATAATCTCAATTTTCACAAATTCACGTCGTGTGTGTCCAATGACTTATTTGGTTTTAATAATGGCAACAGGTGTTTGCACGGGTTATGTACCTTCTGCCATATGGTGCAAGAGCCATTTAATTGTTCTGCCTGTTGCTATACGTCACTGGCATAGATAGAAGACCACAGCTACATTTGTAGTAACTAGTTTTCTAACCAATTAAGTGAAATTGGTCATTTTCCTAGGCACAGTTGGTTGGGAATCACTGTGGTTTAATCTAAGGAAAGTTTTCCTACGACGCGATGACATTGCGGACGTCTGCAAACAAAACAAAACAAAAACGCCTCAGTGTTTTTGTTGGAGCTGAGTCAAATAGTCGCCGTCGAAATTGAAAAGAGGCGTTTAGTTGCGGAGCGGCTCGTAATCCGTCCCTAATACAGTAGCCACTGGGCGCTGTCAGGATTTGAAGGCGTAATCCTTTTGTTGGCCTTTGTGTGGGCACACTGGAGGCCCAGACGCTCTCAGATCATGGCTAATTAAAGAGATTGACAGGTGTCCACTTGTCATTCTCTCTCTTTTGAGGCAGGGCCGGCACCCAGCAAAGGAAGGCCCGCGCGTTGTGGTGTTATAATTGGAAGCCGACTGGGTGGTCCACTTGAGCTGTGTTGGTGGAAAAGATCATCAAACGGGAAAAGTCGGCCACAATAACGCCGTGACCGTGCGTGGCGCCAGTAGTTGGCCAGCTTGACGCCAAATCTGTGCTCTACCCAATATTTCCTACTTGACCTCCAATTCAAGTCGTTTCGCCTTTCTCAAAAGATGCAACAAATATAACTATTGGGCTGGGTGATCTGGCTTTAAATGAAATCTTTTTTACAAAAATCAGGTTTTAATCTTCCCACATTCAACAAAAGTTTTGCTTTTTGTTTTTCCTTGTGGGATTTCATGTTCATGAACTTCCATAGAGAGTTTGTATTTACAGATAAGGTGCAAAATAAGTGCTTCCTTTTTGAATGGCAATATCCTTTCTGTCATAATGTACAGTCCACTCCAAAAATATTGGAACGGCAAGGTCAATTCCTTTTGTTTTTGTTGTATACTGAAGACATTTGGGTTTGAGATCAAAAGATGAGTATGAGGAGGAAAAAATCTGAATTCCAGCTTTTATTTCATGGTGTTTACATCTAGATGTGTTAAACAACTCAGGACAGAGCACCTTTTTGTTTGAACCCATCCACTTTTCAATTGAGCAAACGTATTGAAACATGTGACTAATGGGTGTTTTTAGTTGCTCAGGTGTTGCCTTGTAGATTGATTGCTTAAACATGAGAGAGTGCTTGTTTTTGGCTTTGACCTGTGACAACTGCATTTGCTGTTAATTAAACATGAAGACCAGAGAGCTGTCAATGGCAGAAAGGCAAACCATTTTGAAGCTGAGAGAAGGAAAATCGATCAGAGTTTTTGCACAATCATTGGGCATAGCCAGTACAGCGATTTGGAATGTCCTGAAAAAGAGAGAAACTACTGGTGTACTGAGCAACAGACATCGAACAGGTCAGCCAAGGGTATCAACAGCACTTGTTGACAGAAACATTGTGAGAGCTGTGAAGAAACACCCAAAGACAACAGTCAGTGACATCACTGCCAACCTCCACAAGGCAGGGGTGAAGGTATCACAATCCACTGTACGAAAAAGACTTCGAGAGACGAAATATACAGGCCATACCACTAGATGCAAATCACTCATCAGCAAAAAGAATCGGAAAGCCAGATTGGATTTTGCAAAGTACAGAGATGAGCCACAAACGTTTTGAAACAAGGTTTTATGGACTGATGAGACCAAGATTAATCTCTACCAAAGTGATGGAAAGGCCAACGTATGGAGAAAGAGAGGATCTGCTTATGATCCAAAACACACAAGCTCATCTGTGAAGCATGGTGGAGGCAATGTCATGGCTTGGGCTTGCATAGCTGCTTCTGTCTTCTAGTCTTTATTGATGAATTTAGAAGTCTACAAAACCATTTTGTCTGGCAATTTACAGAAAATGCATCTAGATTAATTGGGAGAAGCTTCATCATGCAACAAGACAATGACCCAAAACACACTGCCAACACAACAAAGGACATCATCAGTGGGGAAAAAGTGGAAGGTCGTAGACTGGCCAAGTCAATCAACGGACCTTAACCCAATAGAGCATGCATTTTACCTTAAGGGAGAAACCCCCCAGAAACAGTCCTGTCCTGAGTTGTTTAACACATCTAGATCTTAATACCATGAAATGAAAGCTGGAATTCTGAACTTTCCTCATATTCATCTTTTGATTTGAAACCCAAATATCTTCAAATCAACAAACGCTCTATGTAAGCACAATCCTTAATAAATGAACATTTTCTTTGTTCAACAGTTTTAACAAAAAATATTCTCGCCACTTTGTTTCAAAGACTTGACTTCTAACGTGCTTTATTTTTTCATTATTTCAAATGTGAGCAGTTTTCTTTTTGTGAGGAGCATTAACAGCTGCTCCATAAGATGTAAGAATTTTTATTTTAAAAAAGGAGTTGCGAAGATGTAAAGTGCGTGCTCGAGCCTATTAGTCACATGATGTCCAAGGAGGCGTCTACTTCCTGGCGTCCAGGTGGACTGGCTAAACAAACAGGCAGCTGGTCATCTCCATGACAACAGTGGATCTGGAAGAAGCCTTTGGATACTTTTTCTCCCCCCCCCCCCCCCCCCCCCACTCAAGTGGGTCTTTGTGAAGGGTCTGCGGTGATGGAAGCGACCCACTTGAGGAGTCCACAATGCTGCCGGCTCTATGCTTTTTTTCATTTGCTCAACAAAACATGCAAATGTCCCCCTTGGCCCCTCTGAGCTTGCTAAAACTTGATTTGATCTCTGCTGATGTCACGCATCGGGTCCATCATGGCAGCCCCGGTTTTACATTGGGCTCCTTCTGGTCTTTGTAAGTGAGCAGAACCTGTTATGATGCGTGTTTCTTTGTCGTGTGCAGATTCCAGATCAGGAGGCCTGTTGGGAACTCCGCCATCCTTCCAGCACCAGCCTCAGTTTCCTCGGTGAGTCCAGTCTTTTGATGGTTTAAAGAGGGTCGTGTGTTTGTGTTAAATCAGGTCAAAATTGACCTGGACCCGAGCCTTGAAAAGCCGTTTGAGCATTCAGTTGATATCCTTGAGAATCCAGTTAAAAGTCCATGTACTAATATCCTGTTTGTCTTCACTAGTAAGAGTTGGGCATCGTTTGAATTTGAGCGATTGCGGTCCCGATTGCGGTTCCTTATTTCGATCCCGGTTCCTAATGAGTCACGGTTCCGATTCTTTTAGGAGGCTTTGTCAAAAAAGTTTGCATGGTTTAAATAAAGGGTGTCCAAATTATGAACATCCATTTTCTTAGCAGCCCGTAGCATAGACTAAAATGAACATTTGACTCTGGGTTCTTTATAACCACTATCAATATCAAACCTATGAACTAAAAGGCAATGTGTGTAGAACTAACCCAGTTGACTTTATATTCATTGTTTCAGCTAAAAGTTAAATCTAGCACTGTTAAAATCGTTATTTGGGACTGTTTTCTCACGTCAAATGGTTTTATATGTGCAGGTTTTAACTTTACTTCCTATTTTAAGCTTGTAGCCTTTTATTTCGAAGGGTGCGCACTGGAACTCAGCATTTTGGCACAAAAAGTAACTTCACATGGCACCGGTGAAATTTATTTTTTTAATGGATGGAACCGAATGCTATAAAATGATTCCTTACCCATCAATGAGGCACAAGGTATGTTTGTGATACTGTGAGATGTGAATTTTTTCCCAATTCATTGTGATGTAAAGTTGCTACGATGATGTTTTAGCTCGAATGTTAAGCTTTTTTTTTTTTTTTTCTGTCATCGGCTGTTACGTTGGTTTGAAGACTAAAATAAAAACACTAAAAACCATCAGTGCAAAAGTGCAACCAACTGTTTACCTTGTTAGCTGTCTCAATGTTGGCATAGACGTATTTTATTGTTTCACTCACCCAAATGACTGAGAGTTGAATTCACGGTAGGCTGAGCCTCGGAGCAGGAGGGAGCATATCAGACGCTGCACATGATGAAACCCTCCTTTGCACAATATAATCTTATTCCAAGTGTTGCACTGAGGCGACGGGTCATTAATTTGAACAAAGTTAAGACACTTTTGTTCGGTGCCGCCGCCCTTGGGTACAAGCACCTCTTCGTGCGTGTTCTTCATTGGTTTTCGACACTTCTTCGTTGAGTTCGGCGGACTAAGCATCGGAATTGGGAACCGAAACCTTCCAATTCGAACACTTCCGGGAGAAACGGAACATTAGTCCCAGTTCCAATCTGCTCTCGATGCCCAACCCGACTAGTAAGACAATTCAGCGCACTCGTTCAACAATATTCCTATTTTTTTACCCACTATTAAGGACAAATAAAGCGCACCGGATTATAAGGCGCATTAAGCGCAACAAAACAGTCAGATAGCACACTATTACTCCTCGAGGCTCCTCACTACGGTTGCTGTAATGCTCCGACAATCCGACTTCGTATCTTACTTCCTGTTCCTGTCAGCACACCAGTGACTTGGCTAGTTTTAACCCCTTAATGATTTGCTAAATGCTCCTTAGTAATTAGTCGAGCATGTAGTTAAAGGGTTAAACGACAGCCGTCTAATATATTTTAACGTCAAAAATAGTTTCAAAAAGATGAATGTAGTTAGAAAGGATACATGGGGTTTGCCGCATTAAGGATTGACAGAAGACAAGCATCACTTTGTGTCAAATAGGCAAAGGGGAAAGAATAATAATAATAATCCTGCATATGAAATTTGGGCGCAGCCGCTTCTGCTTAATTTCGGCCCACCTCTGGCTCATAAAAACTGACATCAGGAAAATAATATGACCGGCGTACCATGAGTTGGGTTATTTTGAAGGGCAAAGGCGGTATTACATATTTCACAGTTGTAAGAGCTCCTAAGATTGAAGAGGGATTTTCTTTTTTTGCTGCCAACATCTCAGATGATTTTGTGGATTTTCAAACGTGTAATTGTCGGTTGGAACCAAGCCGGTCTGATTTCATAGGGGGGGGGAAGCATCTTTAATGAGCATTAGATCATATTTTAGGCTTTCTGCAGATGATGAACTAAGCAAGTATTTTTCAAGGAGTGGTGGCCTGTTTTGAGAAAAAGAACACATTTTTAAAAATAATACATTGTATGTAGGTAATTTACAGTGGAAGTGGTTGTTTGAGCAAATGGGAGGCCTGTGCCAGTGACGAGAGTGGTACCAACTTTGCCTCAACTTGAATCAGTAAAACCCCTGAAAATTTAAATGTTTTATGGCGCGGTGTTGTATCGCTTTGGATTATAGACCAGCACAGTTTTTGGGTAGAAGATAAAGATTAGGGGGTGAATCTCAGCTTGTCACGTCGATCATGAGGGAAAGAACAGGTCGAACGCAGCGTATGTATACGTATGGTTTAAACAGTGCGTGTGTCGCTATTGTGAGAAAAGATGACTCCGTTCATGAAGTCACTGGCAAACGCCATGTAAAAAAAGCCACAGACGTTCAACTCGAGCCATGTGGTGATGACCGTCGCTCTGAGAAGAGAGTTGAAGTGAACGTGATGTTTGTTTGTGTTTGCAGACAGCAACAGCAGTACCGTGGCGGCCCTCAGAGCTGGGACCGGGCCATGCAGTCGCAGCAGGCGGCGTACCATCACAACGCCGGCCGTAGCGGCGGCGGGGCCGGGCCGAGCGGCTACCAGCAGCGCTTTGAGCAGCACAGAGGAAGCGACTGGCGCGAGCGGCAGGAAGAGCGCGGACAGCAGTACCAGGTACTAAAAATAAAAACACTCAGCCCGAAATTGTCCTCTCATTGTTTTCTTTTTATAGATTTGTATTCAAATACAGTCACAAAGTCACTTTTTTTTTTTATTGCGCATCAGTTGTCACTGAACTAATACTATTATTATAATAATAATGTGCATTCACTTTATTACGAAATGATTAATTTGGGGTGTACATGTGGAGAATTGCATTTATTTGAGTATGTATTCATATATTTTGGATTCCAAATGTTGATGGATAATTTATCTAAGGTCATACCTGTTTGGTGAAGAGGTACGATTTAAATAAATTCTAACTTCTTCCTGCTTTTTTGGACAGCGGTTTTTCAGTATGTAATATTTATATTTTCAATTGTTTTATCTCTTAGTTTTTGTGCTGCATGTTTGAAACAAGTTTAATTTAAAAAGCTAAATACTGTTCTGTTTTTTTTATAATTTGAGTGTCATGTAATATTTCTTTCATCGTAGGTTTTTCTTTCCAAATTTGTGGTATTTAGTTCATTAATAATGTTATAAAAGATCATGTTTCCTAAATCTGCTGCAACGGGACAAAATGTCAAAAATCTTTCCAAATATCTGTTGAAGATAATGTACTAATGTTGTGTTGGTGGATTTCACTGCTCAAGTGAAATCGTTCAGCCTTGGCAGAGGTCTGACATACTTTAACTCCAACTTTACGTTGGAGTGAAACATGAGTATAATTCATCTGAAGTGCATTTGACAGCCTTTGTTATTTTATTTTTGTTCTGAGTAAATCAAATTTCTTTTGTTTTTAGGGCTACAGCAGCTCCAACAGAGGACGTTACCCTGCACCACCGCCGTCCAGAAGATACAACTGGAACTGAACATTTTTTCGTTTTACCTGTCACATGATTTTTTTTATTTTTTTTTTTTTATTCTGCATCTTTAAAATACTTTCGTCCAAATAAGCAGAGCTTTTAAACACAGTCAATGTATCTTTGAGAGATTCTCCAATGTCTTTTACCACATTGTCAAATAAAAGAACAAGTCATGTGGAAACTTGTGCATTTTTCTTGTATTTCATCCAGCGCCAAGCTCAAAATGTTTAAAATGTTGTAGCGTATTTCGAATATTTAGAACGAACTGTCAAAATGTAGGTGCAGGGAATGATGAGCTAATAATGCAAAGATTTATTGACAATGAAAATGAGCAACAAAGACCATTTCAGCCTGGAAGCGGAAATTTTAGATCCTTAATAAAAAGTTCACACTTTGAAGGCAGCAGCAACGCTGGCTCCGACTTTGTCCTCCAAAGAATCACACACAAAACTGTGAAAACGTCGTTGTCCTCAATTCGGTTGTGTTACGTGTCCATGCCGGTTGAAGTCCGGTTGCGTCTTACCAAGTTCTGCCGTATAGCAAAGTAGAGCCCACCGAAGAACCGAGCATGCCGCCGGTGTAGTCGAGCAGCGCCGTGTCCGTGTGCGCGTGCAGGCCCATCGGCGGGCTGGGCGAAGGACCCTCCCGGTCTAACGGCTGGCCCACGGGCAGCTTTGCCTCCGTCGCCGGGTTGGAGTCGCCCCGGCTCGGCTTGGCGACCTTGACGAGCTTGGGGGAAGTGGAGGACGAGCGGCCGGCGTCGTGCTGCCGCTGGCCCGCCTTGCAGTCCTTCAGCTGCCGCTTGAGCTTGTAGCGGTGGTTCTGGAACCAGATCTTGACCTGGTTCGGGCTGAGGTGGATGAGGCCGGCCAGGTGCTCCCTCTCGGGGGCGGAGAGGTACTTCTGCTGCTTGAAGCGGCGCTCCAACTCGAACACTTGCGCCTGCGAGAAGAGGACCCGACGCTTCCTCCGCGGGGCGGCCGACAACGCCGACTTGACGCCGCCCTCCAAGGCCGACAGGCCGCCCGACATCCCCGCATGCACGCTCATCCCTCCGCAGGAGCCCACCAACCGGGAAACTGCAACGCGACATATTTCATTAAAACATCTGGGAAGTCTACTTAAGTAACTCAAGATGCAATGTTATTGCAATATTTCGAATGATACTTTCATAAGACCGCAACTCATTGACTACATCGTGTGTCATGGAGCCAATAAAAATTAAGCTGTGCGCTAAAAAAAATTAAAATAATAAAATTAGCTCATGGAAATTTTGAGTAAAAGTGAACATTCAAATGTTACTAAAAGTGAAATTATGACTCGAATAAAGGTACAGAAGTGCTTGCTTTTGCAAATACTCAAATCCACTTACTTTTCATTGCACCACAATTTCTCCTCATAGTAATCCAAAGAATCTGAATGTATAATGCACCAAATTGGTTGCTTTGAACTGAAAATGATTGATTACGAAGCAAATTGTGTAGAAAACGAATTTTAATTGAAAGAACACCGAAACTGTTTTGGTGATGCACAAATAAATATCTTGAAATACTGTAATATTTCACTGTCTGTAGTAAAATGAGTGGACTAAATGCAGCAGTAGTAAAGTAACTCAATGCATTCATCTTTTTGTTGTATTTCTAAATGCAGAGGACAATTAAAAAGGAAGGTAAAAAAAAAAATCTTTATATTGATTTGAACGGAAAATGAGGAAGAAACAAATTGTATGAGACAAACTGAAAGTGACCAACTCATTTCCTTGCTCTTGATGCTTTTTCTTTTTCTTTTATTTTACTTTTTGACTCAAAAAATGTACGCATATTAGTTTCCTAATATATTAATTTACTATGTGATGGACATTACACGCATGTAAAGAATCTTCACATACTTTTCAACGTTTCCTCTGCAATTCAAAATAAACGATGACTGAAGTGTGTGTCACTTTACAACTACTGCATTTAATCCACCCTAATAGGTTTAAAACCCAAAAAACGTAATTCGAAATAGTAATCCTAATATATATATGAAACAAATGTTTAGTTTAGCCTACCATGGTTCTTTCATTAAAAACAAAACAAACAAACAAAAAAACAAGAACAAGCTTATTCTACTGAAAAAAGGTTCCTAATTTGATCAATCACATCGGTCACATGATTAAATGTCATAAACCGACGTCATTTTCCCCTCTTCATGAAAATAGTCAAATAATATACGCAAGCTAACCATATTTGAACTGCAACCGATGAACAAGTTTGAATTAAGTACATTTAAATGACTTTTTGGTTTTCATTGTTAGGCCTTTTGGTCCTTTGGTCGCTTTCACTTGGTTTCTATACCATTTGCTTCCTATTCCTTTTCCGTTCAAATCAATGTCATGAGAAGTTTCAAAAGAAAGATGAATACCACAAAACAAAACCAAAACAAAAAAACGAGTTCAATTTGACTGGAAAGAGTTGGTGAAAAGTTTTCGATTGGAATGAAATGAACTAACTTGGTGCGTATCTTGTTTCGGGGCCGCTGTACCAGGCCGCCGCTGGGCCAACCCCCCGGGTCGAGTCCTGGTAGGCCGGCATCTCCCCAACCCCGCCGCCGCCGCAGAACCCCCCAACGGATCCCGAGAAGTGCGATCCGCCGCTGGCCACGTAGGCACCGGAGGCCGAGGAGGAAGCGCAGAGGTGGTGCTGCTGCTGATGGAGGTGCTGCTGTTGCTGCTGTTGCTGCTGGTGGTGGTGCTGATGCTGCACGGCGGCGGCGTGCTGCTGGTACCGGTACAGGCTCCCCGGGCCGGGCTCCACCGCCCCGCCGAACCTCCGGTACACGTCCTCCATGGGGCCCTGATGCAGGATGTCGGTGACCGAGAAGGGCGTGCAGGAGCTGCTGCCGGGGCTCAGGGACATGCTGGACAAACGCACGCACGCACGCACCCACGCACGCACGCCTCCCTCTGTCCCTCGCTGCCCACAGATCCTGCACGATGATGCCGGGACGTCGTGCGAGACCTTATCCCACCCGTGGAGGTGGAAGGGGGCGGGGCGAGGAGCGCTGATTGACAGCTTTGACGTGAAGGCAGTAGTTCGGGTTGCAGCAACTTTGCGGGATCGGTATTCAAGAACCGATATTTGCTTGTTTGATTTTTTTTTTTAAATGATGTTAATCTCTAGTGTGTGTTTGATTTGTAATGCGATGGATAGTTCCAGAACAATCCTGGTATTTTCCGGTTCGGTCACCTGCCGACTTCCTGCTTACCTGCAGAGAAGGTTTGATCGTCTTTCATTCATTTTTCTCATCATCTCCACGTTGCACTTTTTCTGTACCGCCCGCAAGGGTTCATTATGTGTTAAACTCAACAATGACTGTTTAATTAGTACCAAATAATCATCTGAGACGGTGTTGGCTCTACAGAATCAAAACAAATGTGGTTTTTCTTGAAGGTTGACAATTTGGTGTAAAAAGTAAAAAAAAGAAAAAAAGAAAGAAAGTTCCAAGCTGAGTTGCATTGTGGCGACAATTCAAATAGTTCTTTTTAAAAGTACTCTTTCAATTAACGCCTTCATTTCATCAAATCATGTATGAAAAAAAAGAACTTTTAGCACCTAAACCAGCCTCAAGGTAAGGTATTTGTTACATTTGCCCACTTTAAAACGATGTTAAATATATTGAAATAATTTCATTTGTTTAGTTTTTCTTTTATTTCAACAGCTTGGTCATTTATATTACTCAGCCTAATACATTCAACATTTTCATTTTCGAAGTTTTCGAAGATGATTCAATGCAGGAAAACATTGGAAAAAAAATATCAACATATTTAGTAACATAAGTACTTTATTGTGCCAAGCCCGTGCATGAAGCATATTCCAGTTGATCTTGCTAATATGCAATTTGATTAGTTTGTAGTGTTTATTGCTGTATTGTGATTTTTATCTTTACGGAATATGAAAACGTATTTAAATAAAGCAGCGAGATATGACACCACTATTAACAAGTTTATGTCTTATAAAGTAAACATTGGTTCCTCTTCACTGGGAAGCAGGAAAGTCCTGAATCAATCCAAGAAATGGCAACATGCTATAATACAGCTTAGCACTAAAATATTAGAGATGAATATTTTCACTAATATGATTTTTAAAAAAACAACATAAAATTATGTTTATTTCTTTATCTATTTTAGGACCCAACAAACCTATGGCATCTTCCAATGAGCTAAAGATGTTAAGTGTGCTAAAGATGGTAAAAGTGCTAAAGGTAGGGGCAAGGGCCCCCCCCCCCCCCCTGTCCCCCTTGTCCCCCCCTCCCCCCCCACCTGTCCCCCTCTGCTCAGTGGACCAATCAGCTGAGAGCCTTGAAGAGGTGGAGACCGCTCCAAGTGGGAGGCCGGGCAGGGGTGGAGGGGGCAAATGTGAGGACCAACGTCCAGACCACCTGGCTCCAGCGAGCTGTTTGGACACAATCGAGTCATCGTGTTCGTTTCGATTCAAGTTACAGCTGAGGTCGTTTTTTTTTGTTTTAAAGTGCTCTTTAAATTAAGTTGAGTTGACTTAAATATTGCTGGAAAACACTCCCTATGCATTATACTGTGCCCGACTGTATATAGTGAGTTGGCCATTTTGTAGCGTCGTTGGAATCTGTGCATCCACGATGCATATTGGAAAGCGGTGAACAAGCAGTTGTCACTGGAAAAGCAAAAATCTGCAAGTAATCGACGACATCATATATTTTTATAATTGCCTGCAGATGCTACAGCATGGCGGCAAAGCAGCTTTTTTTTTTATTCGAAATGAAACTCCTCAACTCACTTTGCAGTACCTCTAAAGTGAAAATAAAACTTTTAAAAGAAGTTTTTGACCTCACTCTTCCAAATTCTCTATGTAACGTGCGAGCACTCACGTCAGACAACAAGGCGCTCTAAAGCGGACTATCCAAAGAGAAAATGCATTTTGTGGTGTAGTCATAGCTAGCTAGCTAACTGCACGTCGCTGATGAGAACGTCGGCGATCGACTTCTAATTTGGTGGCGGAGGAGCGACCCATCACTGGGCAACATTTCTTAGCTGAAAGTTGTTCTGCCGCCCCTGAGTCGTCATTTCCTTCTCCTCTTCATCCGTGCGCCGTATAAATAGAATTTAATTGTAAACATTTTCCATAGCTTGTCCTCAATAGAGTTTGGGACGCCCAAAGTGAACGAACTGAACAATAGTGGGGGGAAAAATAAAGTTGTCGGTTGCCGGGCCCCCTGTGAAGCCCTTTGAGACTTTTTTGTTGTTGTTGTTGTTTGTGTGGTTAAGGGCTATTCAAATCAACTCGACTTGACCGTTACACATCTGCGATGATGCCATTCACCGACAATTCAAATGTTGAATCGATAAAACACTAAGGACAAACAACGTGATGGTCGCCAGTCAACGTCAGGGCATGTAGACAATGAAAGGAATCGATAAGAAACAGTCGGCGTCATGAGAAGCATCAGTGACATCACATCCGGTTGGACTGCCAACTTTGATGTTGACCTTCCTTGGCTCCTTAGCTGCTGCTGCTGCTGATGATGATGATGTCTGCCGCCTTCTGACATTAGTGGGAAACTTACTAATGATATCATTTCCTCTCTTAAATAGAGCGTCGCTGTGCATGCTGCAATCATCATGACAAGTGTGTGTGTGTGTGGGGGGGGGGGGGGGTGCGTGTGTGTGTGCGTGTGTGTGTGTGTGTTACAGTAATTTGCTCACGCTTCTGCTGCCACCTGCCGTCATCTTGATAAACTGGCTGGGTGGAAAGCATTTGGCCTGACATGTCGGAGATATAATAATAATAATAATAATAATAATGACAAAATGAAATGAACGTAAGAAAAAAAAAAATTGTTGCAATATTGTGTATTTCTGTAGTAAATCAGTTCACGCGTGCTTATTTGACGTCATAAGTACGTGTTTCCCCGTGAAGACGTGACGTCACAGGCCTTTGCACAAACCGAAAAGTATTGTGAATCTTCCCTTTGATGATTGGTTGCCTTTATATACAGTATTTACACATATGTACACATATTTTTAACGAGACTATTTCATACGTGAGTAATTATTGACACAGCCGTCGGCACGTTTTCTTTTGGTTCCAATGTTTCGATATTTCTTCGAAAAGAAATGTTCATTGACTAAACACTGCTTGTTACGAGGCTGATTGTCTGTTGTTGATATTTATAGGCTGAACGTTACTCACGTCCCTCGAAGGAATTTGACCGTGCACTTTTGTTTCTAAATGGTGCTGTTACCCGATAAAATGGACTGCAGCGTCATTCCGTCAGGTTGAATAAGAAGTCAAGTTGGGCTCAGATCTTTTTACGCACCAAAAACAACCACAAACAAACAAAGTCACATGGGTCCAAATTGTGCTTGTGGTGTAACTGAATGGGATCAAATTCAAAGGCGGAGCAGATCATTTGTCCGAATTTTATTTGAAAAGTTGAGAGCGTGAAGTAGCAATCAAACGTCGTGATGCTCGCAGATTCAATGCCTTCGTTTTTTATTGGATTTCATAATATTGATCCATTTTTAAAAAATCAATAAAAGACAATACACATATGTATGAGCTAGGATCAAACGTATTGAAGTCCGAATGAAGTCTTCTTTTCTTGTTTTTCCTCACAGCTCCCATGGGAGGAAGGATGCCCTGCCGAGGGGGGCCCACGGTGCCCCCCAACCCCTCCCCCACGTCACCACCACCAACCCATCACTTTAACCACACGCACGCAAAATAACACGCACGCACACACGGATTGGAAAACATGCGCGTTACGCAACACAATTTGAGATAATAAGATTCACCTAATTTTGGGGACAATGTTTACATCATAATTACTGCACATCAAATAAACAGCATCATAAATGTAAATAGTGCATAAAAAAAAATAATAGGCTACAAAAAATATGTACATTTTTTTAAAGTACAAAACTGTCTCGATTGACTGACAAACTTTATTCCAGCAGGAAACATTAGAAAAAAATAAAAGAAATCACAAACACATTTACACACCAATCTGTCAACGTGAAAAAACATTCAATTCTTTTCTTTTTTTTTCATGACATTGAAAGCAAACGTGTTTCTTGTGGATCAGGTCCAGTTGTTGTTCCAGCTGCAGGTGAGCCGTCCGAGGGTCTGCTGGGGATCGGGCGCGTGCGCGTGCGCGTAGGCGCACACCGGAACCGGAAAGGCCAGCCGCAGGTCGCGCGGGCTCCCCCCGAGCCGCTCGCCGCTCGGCTTCCCGTGCCGCAGCAGAACCGCCGGGATGGCGGCGAACCTGTGCGGCGCCCGCAGCAGCCGCAGCGCCCCCTGCAGGCAGCGCTTGGTCTTGTAGCGATGGTTCTGGAACCAGATCTTCACCTGGTTGGGCGTGAGCTGGATGCGGCCGGCCAGGTGCTCCCTCTCGGGGGCGGACAGGTAGCGCTGCTGCCGGAAGCGCCGCTCCAGTTCGGACGTCTGCGCTTTGGAGAAGAGGACGCGCCGCTTGCGCGCGCGGCGCACGGGCGCGGTGGACGCGCCAGGACCCGCGTGCACTGCGGACGACAAAGTGCAGGGACGTGGGAGGAAAACCGCGAGGAATTCGAAGAACCGTGAGCCAAAAGCGCTACCCACTAGCGCACCATGCTGTCAATATTAACATTTGCTTTCTCAATCGCGTGCGCTCACTTGACAGCTTGAGGCGGCCCGGGTGCGGAGCCTCCTCGGGGGTCTCCTCGGCGTCGGCCTCCTCTTCCTCCGGGTCTTCGGCACCCGCCGCGGAGTCCCCCGCCGGCAGGTCCAGAAGGTCCCGGACCGAGAAGCCGCCGCGTCCAGAAGACATGGCGAAAGAAACAAAACAAAACAAAACAAAACAAAACAAAACAAAACAAACAAACAAAAAAAGGTTATGAAAGAAAACCTGAAAAGTTGGGCGAATTAAAAAAAAAAGTAAAAATAAACATAAAAAAACTGAAATCCTGTTCTTGTTCCTAAAGCGAGCCTGGAGTGGCGCACCTGACACGAGCACACGCGCGCACGCACGAGAGGCGCGTGGCCGTTAAAAAGGTGCGAGGAGGAAGAGGAGGAGGAGGAGGAAGAGGAGGAGGGTCAATCACACGCTCTCATCAATCAGTCGCGTTGGACCGCAAACATCCACAATTTTCATCCAATACGTCAAGTCAAATTCTTGACTTGTGATTTGATTTGAAAACAATGCGACAAAATAGCTCCCAAGCAATCGATGGAGAGGAGGCTTCATGGAAGATTTCATTGGCAATGAGAGCAGCAAAAAGGCAGCAGAGTCGTTCAAATAGAAATGATAAATATATGAAAACACGAGTATCTAGTTTGACAGTGATCTACAAAAAGGATCATTGCCGTGTAGAATATGCAGACGATTAAAGACACGTGTGGTCAAGTCCAGAACAAAACGGTTTGTCTGCAGTCGCGACGGGTAACAGAAAAAAACAAAAACAAAGAATACACAAAAAAATACCAAGTCAAAAGTCATTTTAAGGGGCCCAAGGAGTACAAGTTATCAACACTGACAGCATTTTTGTCTTTGTTGAAATTTCTCGTGAGGGAATTCAGTCATAAATAGTAAATCATGTGTTCATGTTGGATTTGGGTATAAATCACAAAGTTGTATTCGTTTGTCATGATGTGAACCTGCTTGTTCTTTCCTCAAACATTGGACACGCCATGAAAAAATATACATACAGCATACATGTGTGTCTTTTATATTTCATTTCACCCGGTTTAAATGAATGATGACTTTCAAACGACGAATGGAACCTTTTGAGAGGGACAATGTTAAAAAAAACTTTTATGACGAAATAACAAGAGACATAATAATCAGTCAGGTGTTGTTTGGCAATGCTCATGATTATAATCAGCACGTTTCTCCATTGAGGAACGATTTCGTTCTCTTTAGTTTCTTGGAGTGTTGATCAAAACAAATAAAAGACTTTAGGATTAATATTTTATGATCTCATATGATGTACTTGTGACTGGAGAAAGAATACTAAAGTGATTTATTAAGTGTTACTTGATTAAGTGTCAACGTTAATTAATAGGAATAACGCACACTTTGGTTGGTTTTTGCTTCTTTAAACAGCAGTTATTGTTTTTCTTTACATTTTTGCACCTCACAGCATGTGTGCACGTGTACGTGCGCGCGCGCGCGTGTGATCCTGCTGGGTGGTCGAACTGTGCAAACAAACACACGATAAGCCCAAAGCCACAAAAGGCTGCACAGCCTCCGCATTTAAACCATTTATCCCCCCTCAATACTTTTTAATGGCCTCACACACGCGCGCACACACGCGCACACACACACACACACGCACACACAGTTGTCATGGTATTCTTCAATAGGCTGATTGTTGCCTGCATGCATTCATGACACTACACACACACACACGCGCACACACACGCTCACACGCACACGCGAGGTGATTTCAATATTTGTAATCATATGGCAAAATGTACATGAAACATGTCAATATAGAAATCCAAATGGGATTTTAAAAAAAACGGAACGAATAGTACAATCAAAAATCTAAATTGTTGTTAAAATGTAACAAAAAAGCATGTCGGAAAAGCATATGGAACTTGAGCAAAAAGTAATGAAATGAATTGAAGTGTCACATTTTGACGTGGTCACGAACTAACACAACAAACTATTTGATTGTTTGACTCTTATTATAAGTGGCAATTATTCACAAATAAGAGCCTAATTTGTGAGTAATTGTTTTCTAACAATGATGGGATCGTCATGAATTTGTTATTGATGAACACGAATATGAGGAAACAGTTAGGCAAAACCATCTTTTTCTGCATTTTAACTGAAAACGATCACACTATCTAACCCGGCCTGGTCATCAATGACGTCACGTCACATTCAGACTGAAAATCAAATTGTAAATCAATACCTCAATAACAAGGAAACTCATGAAGTACGCCTGCCATCTGCTGCCTAACACAGGAACTGCGGCATTGCTTGTTTTATTGAGTTTATGACAGTATCTGAACATCATATTCACACAATAAATATACATTTTGAGGTACAAGAAATGTATTAACACAGTAAGTAAATAAATGTTATATTATAATTGTTCATAAAAGGCTAGCTATTTATTATTAAAGTAAAACGCGTTTACTCGTGTAGTTTGCCAGAAAGCCAGCGCGCGAGCTTCCGTAGTTAGCAAAGACTTGTGATAGCTGTTAGCTTGACCGGTCGACACGAAAAAGACCTTCAGCACTCAACACAACCGCAGTCTTTATTATTATTATTATTTTAAATAGCCAGCACTATTTTTAAATGCTTCTTCTTGGGTTTTTTTGTCGGCACCAAAAGGTGAGTTTAATTCACATGACCTCCCACTCAAAAAAAGACGCGACGAATGTCACGACACAGCACCAAACAGTGACACAAAAACACTAAATGTACTAAAATAATGAATGAACTCGTGTGTGTATATATATATATATATATATATATATATATATATGACAAATGTACTTAGTTTATGTCATATTTATAATATGACAAACGTACTTAGTGTGAACACAAAGCTCTTCTATTATTGGAACTAAACTTTATTAGTAGTAGATTAATCATTTCCAGATCAATTAAGATAATTTCCCAACTCACACTTGATGATTTGTCAGTATGTTTGGTTCTTCGTGTTTTTGTGTACTTTAGGATGTCTCCCAAAACTTTAGCACCTTTTGCCAAAAAGCTGATGAAAGTTGTCATTGTGGGTGAACTGGTCGGCGTCTTTGGAGCATATGCCCTCTTCCACACCATGAACACCAGCCAAGGTGTGTGTGTGTGTGTGTGTGTGTGTGTGCGTGTACACAGTCAGCTGTCAATCACACACAAAATGTCATTCCTTGATGAAAAAATAACTTCAATTACTTTACTGTGTTTTAATCTATATTTTTATATCCATCTTATTGAAATTGTTCCAGATTTCAGGAGCACAATGAAGAGAAGGTTTCCATCCATTCTGGAAGGTGAGAGAGAACACAATGTAAAATCATTTACACTCATTTAGAAGTGCACCAAATTATGCATCGTGTATAATTTGGTGCATTTAGATCGGTCTTGGTGGAGGTCATGAAGACATCAGCAGATGTCGTTTTTACACTGCAGCTGGGACAGGAAATGTCACCATGTCAACCTCACACAGTTCCTGTTGTGATCCGACCAATGTTCCTGATGCCACAAATATTTTCTTCCCTAACAGTTTACTACAAGTCCAACGAGCTGGCGGGTGTGTACGGCGTGCGGCAGAGAGACCAACTCGATTGGTCCACCCACCCGACGGATGCTGATGACCACTGATAACTACTTCCTCTTCTTCTTGTTCCTCTTCGTAATCGTCATCAACATCTTCCCCTGTCCAAACTGCTTCCTCTTGTTGAACATGGCCTTCTTCCTGCGTAGCGTCTTGGCATCACGGTCGTGGATCCAGTCGTCACGTTGGCTCTCCCACTTCAGCTGCTTCACGCCTGCACGGGAAGTGGTCACAATTTGGTGTGAAACTTTCTGACAGAACAATAGTTTTGGGTCACTTCTGCTCGGGAAATTAATTTAAAGGCACAAAAACTTTGCAATAAGAATTGTTTGAACTTTCTAATGCCAAATGTAAAGACGTGATATGAGAGTTTTGGAGGCTGATGTTTTCTTTTTTCCCTCACCTATTGTTTGTTTTTTCCAAAACCTGTTATCTGTAATTTGCTAAAAACCCACCTACTTGCTGTTTTTGTCCTCAGGCCAAAGCAGTATAAATAGTACTTTGTGGCAACTTGGCGCCAAGGAACAATTTTTAAGTGAGTTAACCAGTCTAAACCTTTTTGGGGGGGGGGGGGCGCGTGTCATTTAGGGCTGCAACTAATGCTAATTTTAATAATTGATAAATTTTTCAATAAATAAATGAATTGGATAACCCTCCCCCCCAAAAAATGCATCCCTTTATCAATAAACAAATTATGATTCCGTTAATGGTTTGGTCCAAAACAACCGTCGGAAAATTAGCAAAAATGTTGATAATTGTTTTCCAAAGTAAAAACAGAAGTTTGCAAATGTCTTATTTTGATCCAACACAAAAATAATCTGTCTGCTTTCATGGAAATTAGAGTATTTAATGTTGAGAGGCTGAAATTCAGAGGATTTGGACAACTTAAAGTTAAACACTTTCTCGAAACGATTAATCGATTATCAAAATGATTGTCAATTAATTTGATAATCGCTTGTTCTTACCTGCTTTGTCGGTATTGGCCATGGCATTAAGTCCAATGTTGTCAAACTTGGCGCCGGCGTTGTTGTCCAGCAGGCATCCAAACTTAAAAACAAAAACAAAATAATCATGCAACAACAAACAATAAGACCAAATTTAATGGTTGAATTATTGCGAGAAGCCGTGATGGATTTGTGCGTGCGAGTGCGATCTCTCACCTCCTCGGCGGCTGCAAAAACAGCCGTGTCTTTGTCACCTTTCTTTTTTTTCTTTCCTGCTTTGGAGCCTGACAGGAAGAAAGGGAAAATGGAGGAAGGATGAATTAAGTTTAACAAGTTGATGAAGTCATTTATGAAAACAACAAACGAGAACAAACCGAAAGTTTGCGGGAAGTCGAGCTCCTCTGTCGACTTCCTTTTGACTTTCTTGGAACGCGGCGTCACGTCCGGAACGTCAACTTCATCATCTAGGAGGAGGAGATGATGATGATGGACGTCATTCTTTGTCAATGGCAAAACAGGTGATTAACTTTTGTGCTCAAGAGCCGCATTTGATTTTTGGGTTTGGTCATTTGTAGATGAGGGTATATAAAAAAAAAAAAAAACCTATGCCCCGTTATTAACAGAAACCCCCTGCTTATTTGCTTAAAAAAAGTTTTACTGTTTCACAGTGGACTTTTTAAGCTGCCAGTGTGGTTTCTTTGTATTCTGATGGATATTTATTGAGAATTACAGTCATTAATTCAATTAAGTTAACTATGCTAACTATACTATACTATACTATATACTATACTAAAAATACAAAAAAATGAATAAATACATTTTAATTAATACATTTGAGGGGAGAAAAATAGAAATAACTATTGCAGGACTGTTGCTAATGTAAATGCTTTGACTTTGCCACCCCTGTGTTTAAACATTCGTAAACGCACCAAAGTCAACATCTTCATCATCGGCTTCAAGCTCTGGAACTGAAATGACAAACAAAAACTTGAGTGTTTTAAGAGATTATTCACAAAAATGTTGAGGAATTTATGTTATGTTTTAATCTGCTGAATTTGGATCCTTCATGATGGCAATAAATCATTCTTTACCTTCTTCATCATCATCTCCGTCAGGATCCATGAAGGTTCCTCCGTGTTCGCCCCCGTCTTTTTCGAAATCTTCCTCGTCCATGCTGCCCAGCGACACCTCCTCGTCATCCAGGTCCTCCAAGTCCGAGTCGTCAGAGTTGTCCGCATCCTTGGCGCCTTTTTTTCTTTTGCCGCCTTTCACGTTCCTGACAATTCGAAAGACCCACCATTAACTGTTGTTCAAATTTCAATGTGGGTACTAAAAGTCTACACACCCCTGTTCAAATGCACATTTTTGTGATGCACACAAAAAGAGACAAAGATAAATTATTTCAAACTATGTGCACCATTAATATGACTTACAAACTGTAAAACGCAATTTAAAAAGTCTCTAAAAAAGGAAAGTAAAAAAGAAGAATGTGGTAGCATAAGTGTGCACACCCTCTAACAAGTGGGGATGTCTCTGTTCAGAATGAACCAATCACATTCAAACTCTTAATTGATGGGAGTCAGCACACACCTGGCACTATTTAAAGTGCCTCTGATCAACCACAAATATAGGCCAGATGTTCTAGTAGGCTCTTCCTGACATTTTTTTGCTTTCTAGCAGAAGATTGAAGGTTTTAGGATTTTGGAATTGGGTTCAACCTCAGTTCCAACAAACCATCACACATTTTTCCTCACGTTTGTTTTATAAAACCAAGCTTATATCTTCATGATAAAGAGTGTTTTCACATATTTATGTATTGTACTATATTTATTTTTAACCACACACTGACAAATGTTTAGCTCACCCAGCAAAGTCCAAGTCTTCATCTGGGAACTCGGTGAAGTACGAGTCTGCTTCACATGAGTCTGTTAAAAAAAGACTTGTTAGCAACAAGCAGAAGAAGAAAAAGAACAACAACAACAAAAAGAAGAAGGAGAATGTTGGAAAGGGAGGCGACTGACCGAGGATCTTCTCAAACTCGTCGTCGTTCACGTCCTCCACGCTTTCGTTGTCGTTGTCCGTTTTAGGCCGGTGAAGACTCCTCTCCTGCTGACGCTTCTTGAAGAAGCTGGAAGGCAACATAAAGCAAAAACCACTTCGCTCAGAACACTTTCAGACATATAAGATGATCCTTGAATGATCCTCACAGAGGAAATTCAGGTCTTACAGCAGCACATAGCAGTCTTTAAAAAAATACAATCAAAATACAGGGTAAGAATGAATATTACTTTTTGAGCCGCAGATAAAATCTGAGCAGCAGTAGTTGTCGATAAACAAAATGGAATTTCAGAATGAATGGGACAATGTCATTTGAATTCATTTCAATGGGGCGGAAATTGATTTCATACTACATTGATTTGAAAAAAATCTAGATCCCCCCCCCCAAAAAAAAAAAAAAATCGTGTCAGCTGGTAATGTCAACAAGAAACAAGACGACAAACTCACCGATAAAAGAAGATTTCATCCACAGGAATCTGAGTTTCGTCTTTACGCAGAAACTCTTCACTGTTCACTGACACACAAAACATATCCACAAAACAAAAGATCAATCCATCCATGCACGAAATTGAACAGAACTAAATTCATTTTAAAAACATATTGCAAGAGCTCACCTGGTAAAGAGATGCCATGTGATCTTTGTTTGGGCTGCATCACTGAAGTGTCTGTGTTCTCTACAAGACAACAACTTAACATTTATTTTTGCTATTTCAAGTTAAAAAACATTTTCAAAGTGTGTTTTGATTACGTTTGCCCTTGGTCTGTTTGGGGTTTCTGAAGACAAATCTGTCGAGGAAGCGCATGAGGGTGAAGTCCTGGAGGGGGTCTCCCGAGTACTGGATGAAGTCCTCCTATCCACATTTGACACATGAAATGATTTTAATCACTTTACAAGAGAACAAATAAACAGCCAGAAAAATCGGTATAACTTTAAATTACTCCCACATGAAGACTGTAAACACTAACAATATGTGAGATAATTTGTGTGATATGTGTGTAATATGTGTGAATAATTGTGTGAATTTGTGTAATATGTGTGAATATTTTTTTCACCTGCAGAAGAGTTTTAGCAAAGAGTGACACTGACGGGTGAAAGTGTAGCGCCAACTGAGGAAAGAAACAGAAAACATTGAAAAACTACAAAAATGGATCCTTGTAATATTTAATAAACATTAAAAGACTACAAACAGAGTCTACATGCTTACGAAACAAAATTAAAGGCTACAAGTACAAATAGACTGTCACATTAAAGGACCACAAACATGGGAGTCCTCAAGCATAAAAACATTAAAAGACTAACATGGACTGCTTGTTAAACATCCATCCATCCATTTTCATTACCGCTTATCCTCACTAGGGTCGCGGGCTGCTGGAGCCTATCCCAGGTATCTTCGGGCGGTAGGCGGGGTACACCCTGAACCGGTCGCCAACCAATCGCAGGGTACATACAAACAAACAACCATTCGCACTCACATTCACACCTACGGGCAATTTAGAGTCTTCAATCAACCTCCCACGCATGTTTTGGGGATGTGGGAGGAAACCGGAGTGCCCGGAGAAAACCCACGCAGGCACGGGGAGAACATGCAAACTCCACACAGGCGGGGCCGGGATTTGAACCCCAGTTCCCAGAACTGTGAGGCGGATGTGCTAACCAGTTGTTCACCGTGCCGGTGAACCGCGCTTGTTGAAGAACAACAACAACAAAAACTGAGGGTTGAGTTCTAAAGATTTAAAAAACGACTATAAACACAAGAGTCTCCATGCTTGCAAATACAACAGATTACAAACATGAAGGCTTGATGCTTTTTAAACAAAGGACTACAAAGATGGAGTGTGTGCATGTCTTTTCTGTTTCTCACTCTGTGGAGTTCCCACAATGCGCTGTGGTCTGCGCCGCAGAATAACGGATTCCTGTGCAGCAGTTCGTACGTCTGCACTTGTTTACTGCCTGCAGACAGGAAGTCAGTCAGTCAATCAATCAAGCAATCATTGAAACGCTGAGTGTGTGTGTGTGTGTGTGTGTGTGTGTGTCAGACCTTCCAGGTTCTGATGATGTACCCACGATGCCGCAGGTTTGGAGTTCTGCACGCTTGCTGTTGCTTCTTCCACCTTGTCGGCGTCGGTGAAGTGCTCCTGTTCATCATCATCCTCCTTTTCTTCAGGAAGGTCTTTGAATGCCTCTTCTGCATCCTTAATAAAACACATTTCATGTTTTGAAATGTTGACAAATGTTATGAAATGTTGCTAAATGTGATTGACACATTCACAGCTTCTGAGTAGAAGATCAAGATCGGTGGCCAACCTTGGCGTGTCATGTCGATTATAAGGGAGAGAAATGCCATCATGTTAGAAGTCGGACAAGTTTTGGCACCTCACACTCGAACAGAGTATATATTTGCATAATATAAACAGAGTATGGAGTAGTTAATAGAAAATATGTGCCGCAATTGTGAGAAAAGATGCCGCAGTTCATGGAGTGAATGGCGAACGGCCTGTCAAAAAAAAAACCACAGGCGTTCAACTCGAGCCATGCGTTGAGTCAGCGTCGCTTACGACAGCTTTTTTAGTTGCATATTGGTACATAAATCATTATTTTGACATCAAAAGCATTTAATTTTTACACATTATGAAAACCTTTTTTTATTAAATGCTATGAAATGTGCTTCAAGATTATAAAATGTTCCTAAAATGTTCTGAAATGTTGCTTGTGTCATGTTGATTTTGAAAGGTGTTCCTACTCCTTCCTGCTGCAGCAAGGTTTGAGTCCCGGCTTGGCCCGCATGACCTCGGACACGAGGAAGAGGGCGCCGCAGGCGAAGGTGGCTCCCTGCTCCGCGCTGACCTGCAGCAGACGCTTGACGAAGGCTTTGATGCGACGCAGGACCGTGTCGGCTTTCAGGGATTTGTACAGCAGGTTGAGGAACATGTTTTGACGAGATGATGTCGACAGACCCGCGTCCAGAAGCTTCCTGTGGAGGAGGAGAAGAAAGAAGAGAAGGTCGGACCAGCACTTAAGAACTTCAGCAGCGTCTGGAACCAATCTCACTTTACTATGCTCTTCACTTTTATGCAGAAGTATCATATACTCGGTACAGCTTACGCTATCGAATATTTTTAGACGCAATTATTATATCGATTATTCGAGTAATCGCATGAAAATTAGTTTTGCATTATTAAACAGCAAAACCAACACAAAATACGCATGTGAGGTGCAATTATTATTTTTGTCGACTTGGGGTCATCATCCCCAAGTTCTCCACTGTAACATGTGTGACTTTAAATGTGTGTGTGTGTGTGTCTTTAAAAGCCAGGGAGCCTGGCCTGGTGAGTGATGTGGGCATCAGCGAACGCACCAGCTGTTGTTAGCTCTGGTAGCAGCTGGCTGTTAACAGACTAACTGTTAGCCAGTCAACGCGATGCGTCTATCCTTGACCACCTGAGGGGCATTGCAATACGTTCCAACTAGCAGTGGTTGGCTATATTAAATCAGCTAACAATGTAGACACAGTTGTTTAAGCCAGTTCTGCTTTGCAGTAGACACATTGTACTGAATCTTTTTTTTCCAGTGTAAAATGATCCCAATTCCCAAACCTTGAACATTCGCTGTCATTTATACTTTAAAATATAGACAAAATATGAGAACAAAAAATATAGAATTGATCCAAAATATGGTCGCAACTTCACGGATTTTGTCAATTGCGGAGGTGGCCTGGATCGTAACCACTATGATAAACGAGGGACTACTGCATTTGAATAAGGTTGCACCCCGAGTTACCTGTACAAGGCTACGTAGTAGCGGTCAGAGACGCTCTGCTGGGCGTCCATGACCTGGAAGAGCAGCATGAGCGCCTGCACGGCCGTGTTGAACTTGACCAGGTGCACCACCTTGAACAGCGTGTCCATCTGCTCCTTCACCTTCTCGTCTCCGGTGCCGGCATACGGATACGCCCGGTTGACGCCCGACAGCAGCACGCTGAGCATCTTGGACTCCACGTCCTTCTTGCTGACGCAGGCTCGGAAGAAGGAGAAGTAGACGGCGATGAGTTTGGCCGCCAACGCTTCCTCGTCGTGGCTCAGGTGCACTTGGCTGAGGAAGCACACTGCGTAGTACTGCGCCTTGGCGCTGATGTTAGCGCGGAACATGAGGCGCTCCACCTCGCAGCACACCACCACCTTCATGTTGGGGTGCCGGTGCAGCAGCGTCTCCAGCAGGTGCGAGGCCTTGGCCGCCATCTTGTACTCTGGGTCGCCCAGCTTGTTGACCAGCTGGATAAGCAGCGCCCGCTCCTGCTCGGGGCGCTGGCACAGCAGCTCGTAAGCAGTGGCCAGCGCGTTGGCCTTGGTGGCCGCCACCGTGTCGTGAGCCAACGCGTCCAGCGCCACCACGAACTGCGCCACGTGGTGCTTCAGGTGGTGCTCGAAGTACCAGAGGAGCAGACGGCGGTCGCGGGCGTCACGGTTGCCGCTCGCCAGCTCCTCCAGCGTGTCAAACGGGTGCTGGTCGAAAGGCCGTAGCTTCCTGTTTTCCGGCAGCAGGTCGGACAGGAGCAACTCCCGCAGCGTCTCCAGCGCCATCAGGCCCATCCGCCGGTTGCCCTTCTTCTTCACCATGGACACCAGGCTCTCCACGTGCTCCAGCATGTGCACTGGCGTGTCTTGGATCAGAACCGTCATTGCCGCCATCCTGTCGGCCAGAACGCCGGCCGACACCACCGTCTTCATCCAGGCAGAGTTGGCTCCTTTCTGGTTCTTCTTGCTCTTGTAGAGCTCCACGTCGGCCTCGTACAGTTGCTGCGCCAGCGTCTTGTAGGACGACACCACGCCGGGATCCTGCGGGACAGTGGAACCCTCGGCGCTGTATTCTAAGTCAAACCATTTGCCTCCGGGTTTGATCAGCAGGATGTTCCTCTGACGGAACTCAAACACGTTTTGTTTGCTCCGTTTCCCAGATGTTGTGGCCACCGCCGCTCCTTTCGTCTTCTTCTCCTTCTTCTTCTTCTTCTTCTTCTTCTTCTGCACCTCAGGAAGCCGCTGCTCTGGCTTGGAAGCATTTTCCTCAGCAGGTTTCTCCGCTTTGGACTTTGGAAGCTCCTCCTTAGGAATTGCTTCTTCCTCCGTCTCGTCTGGGAGGACCGTTAGGTTGGCAAGCTGCTGAATGCCCAATTTAGTGATGAACTTCTCCAGTTCTCCTTCCTCCAGGTCATCTATGGCACCTTTCTTCCCTCCGTCCACCAGGTCAGCGGACGCGTCCAAGTTGGACAGGAGCATGAAGTCGGCCTGCAGACAACAACAATTCATAAAGTAAAACAATAATTCATATTATATATATCAATTCAAATTCTTTAAGAAAGCTGTGCTGAAGTAGAGCTTATGCTGACTGTCTCTTAATAGCCACTGTCTATTCAAAATGTATGCCCCGAGACTCTTGGATAGATTAGCCGTTTCATTTGTGATCATGTTTACGTTTAATTAGGGACAGGAATTGAATCAGTACTTCTTCTTTTACTAGACGTTTTCACACAAGTATCTTTGTTTCTGCTCAAGTACAGAGTGTGATTACATTTGCCACCTATTAGAAGAATTACATTCATAATAATAATACATTAGATGTTTGCTTGGACTCGCCTGAGTGCCACCGAGCCACAGAACGTCCTCCAGACTGAACCCGTCCGCCCCCGCCTGGCGTCTACTGGCTACCATGTTTGTATTGTTGTTCCCTTCGTCGCAGTTTTCCTCCTCCATTCTGTTCTCTTCGGGCTGACTTGTCCAGTTTTTACCAGCTTTCGACTTTTTTCCGTACTTGTTTTTGGCCGCCATGCTGCTCGCATGAGGACGCATGACCTGGAAGTGGAAATGCTGACGTCACCAGGTTTCCGCAGAACAGATTTTTAAAAGGCACAGTTTGTAATATTATCATAAAATATAATTGCTATTACGATTATAAAATGATGCGCACATTATATATATATATATATATATATATATATATATATATATATATGTACTTGTCATTCCACGAAATATCTTTTATTATTTTGTTATTGCCTTTTGTTATCGTTTGTTGTTTATTGATTATTTATTTTAGTTTAAACGTACATATTTTGCCAAGTTTCTGGTTTAATGTATTTAATACTGAAATCAATACATCCTCATCTCATGAGTCTATCATAAATAAAACAACAGTTTACCAAATCAATAGAGCTCAGCGAGCTCATGAAGCTACTGGGTACGTAATCGAAACTCGTCCAATCAGATTTGTTGCCCTTGCCATTTGGTCAAGTTTTAATAACTACAGACCAATGTTTCAAAATAAGACAGAAAAACTAAATATGTACCACAGCCAGCATATACGAGTCTTAAAATGTAGAGCAATGTACATTTTTACAATCTATATATAGTTAAAAAGTAACGCATAATCTCGTAAGTAGATCCAAATTCTAAAAAGGTTCGTAAAATAGATTTTATTGTGAAAGGATAGCCAATGTTTCTGTCAGTCTGTCATTACAGGTGCCCTGAAATGCGTGTGTACATAACGTGTATTAGCTTTAGCTCTTAGCTTTGCCACAAGGACTTTCCAGCTCATAATAAACCACCATAATTTAACGTAATTTCTGTCTTTTGTACCTGAAACGAAACAGTTGCTTATTGTCACTGACGCACTTGTGGCTTGCCTTGCTAATGCTAATGCACCTCCTGCTGCTAGTAAACGTTGAATGCTGACAGTTCTATTCAACACACTTTAAATCAAAAATGAGACGTAAGTGAGCGTCAGTGTTTCCTTTGCTTCACATTTGGAGAAATGAGGGGACTTTGTGCTGCTAAAACACAACAACTGCTGCGGTTGATTCATTCTGTCAGTCCAGTACCAGCAGGTAAGAACTGTGATACTAACTGTACATGCTCCCCCCCCCAAAAGGATTGCACAACACATAATAAATAATAACATTAACGTACAAATATTTTAAATAATAACAATTAACAAATAATAGAAAATAAATACAAATTAGCGGTAATGAAAATGAATGAATTAGACTCATGGAAACAATTTCGAACGGCCTCTGTATGGCTGAACCTACCATTAAGCCCTTAAAAAGACATTTTGCTAATGTTTTTTTTTTTTTTTATAAATATGACCATAGTACACATATCAAAATCCGCATTGTCTTCGAGTAAAATAAAGGAACCGGAATATTGGAAACAGTTGTCAGTAGTAACTGCTGAGTGTATATGAGAATGTAATAATATCAAAATAATGGTATCACTCATCCACTCTGTTCAAAAAATATTTGGTCTGCTTGCAGATTGTCATTATCGCAGGGGGTTCTCCTCACGGATAAACAAAATATACAATAGTATAGTGATGAGGTAGTAGGGGAGTGAATGATTTTGAACACAGCTAATGTTGTTTGTTTGTCATCAGCGCGATGGCGAGCAGCCACCAGCAGACTTCTGAGCTCCTCATCTTCTCCCGAGGAGGACGCGACCGGATCGCTGATGCTGCGACACCTGACGTCCAAAATCAAAGCCACCGGGCCCGTTTCTGTGGCCGAGTACATGAGGGAGGCGCTCACCAATCCAGTGATGGTTTGTCAGCGATGTTTTCATTTTCACCACATCCCCAATGAGACGCGTGGCACCTCATGCTTTGTTTATCTTGTGACTTCAGGGATACTACGTGAAGAAGAACATGCTGGGAACGGATGGAGACTTCATCACATCACCAGAAATTAGTCAGATCTTCGGAGAGGTCAAACATTAGCAAGCGTCTTTTGGTGCTTCTCTTTTTTTTTTTGGCTCCTTACGTCTTGAGTATTGCCATTCTCTCCTCTCTGTTTCTCAACAAAAATACATCAGACTGTCTCTAAATCGTCCAGAATGCCGCCATGAGGCTTTTGTGTAGATCTCATAGGTTCAGTTCTTCTGTCACACTGGCTCCTTGTTCATTTGAGGATTCGTTGCAACATTTTAGCAGTCACTTAACTCATTGACTGGCAGCCCTTTTTAAAGCAGAGTTCCCCTAGCTTTTTGTAAAAAGAAACATGTCAAGTAGAGCAATGACTTTGACGCTAATATTTTTTTCTTTTGTGACACCACAAACCAAAAACACACAAAAAAAAGACTAAGAAAGGCAAAATAATAATTTATTTACAACTAAGAAACACGCCGTGAGCGACGCTAACTCGCCACATGGAACGTCATTGGCTTTTTTTTTTTTTTACGTCGTTCGCCGTTCACTCCATGAACTGCGTCGTCTTTTCTCACGATTGCAACACACTCTCTTCTTCCTACCGTGACACATACACTCTTTACACCATATATACTCTGTTCGAGTGCCAGGTGCCTAAACTTGTCCGACTAACAACGTGATGGCATTTCTCTCCCTCATAATCGCTCCTAATCTTTAACCTCTACTCAAAAGCTGTCCTGCTCTCAACTCCAAAGTGATGCATCACTGCCATCTACTGGCATCTCTTTGTCATTACATTTGCATAGATGCCTGAATTTGAGACCCTTCGACACCTACCTGTTGAAAAATGTACTTCACGAATATATTTGTTGATGGCAGTAAGTGGTTGCATTCCAGCTAACGAATAGGAATGTCCACAACGCTGAAGGAGTTAAGATTCCAAATTAAAGGTCTGTTTGAGCTAAAACGCATGTTTAGGCAGGCATTCTGGTTAGTCTTGATTTATCACTTGTTTAGATTTTTGTTTCTTTTATTAACTATATAAGGTTTGTGACTCTTATTTTATTTTGCATATTTTAGCCACGTGCAGCGTTACTCCACCTCCTCCTCCTCTCACATCAACATAGTTCTATGGGACCAAGATGCCACAAGATGACAGCAAAGCAATACTTTTATATTAGACAGACATCATAAGTGCTGGCGGCACGGTGAACGACTGATTAGAGCATCTGCGTCACAGTTCTGAGTGGAGTTTGCATGTTCTCCCCGTGCCTGCGTGGGTTTTCTCCGGGCACTCCGGTTTCCTCCCACATCCCAAAAACATGCATGGTAGGTTAATTGACAACTCTAAATTGCCCGTAGGTTTGAATGTGAGTGCGAATGGTTGTTTGTTTGTATGTGCCCTGCGATTGGCTGGCAACCAGTTCAGAGTGTACCCCGCCTTCTGCCCGATGATGGCTGGGATAGGCTCCAGGGTGCCCGCGACCCTCGTTAGGAAAAGCGGCTCAGAAAATGGATGGATGGATCATAAGTGCTACTTAAATAAAATTTATTTACTCATTTACTTCCTGTTTGTGCAGCTGTTGGGCGTGTGGGTGGTCAGCGAGTGGATGGCAGCGGGTCGGCCCAAACAGCTCCAGCTGGTGGAGCTGGGACCGGGGAAAGGATCTTTGGCCAGCGACGTTCTCCGAGTACGACGGGACCGCCTCGACGTCGTTTTGTCTTTTCGGTGACGAACATCATCATCGCATTTAGTCACTTCCTCTGCAGGTTTTCACTCAGCTGCAGTCTGTGCTGAGCGGGGCTTCAGTGTCGCTGCACTTGGTGGAGGTGAGTCCGCTTCTGAGTCGTCTGCAGGCGCAGACTCTGGTCGGGACCGGCAGCACTGAGGCGGAGCGGGAAGATGAGCCCGTTTACCGGCACGGCCGAACAGCTGCCGGCCTGCCGGTGTCCTGGTACCGCCGCTTGGAGGACGTCCCGCCTGGTGAGCCCAAAAGCGTGGACGAGAACCCCTGCTATATCGTAGTTCACCTTTTGTGCCCTCGCCACATCGTTGATTTTTTTAAGTGGTATTTAAAACGTGGGTCTGGAACGTATCTCCCGTGATAAACGGGAGTTCACTGTAAGCAGAACAGAACATGTAGAAGAAATTAACAAGTTTTTCTTCTTATCTAGGCTTCAGCATCTTTCTGGCTCATGAGTTCTTTGACGCGCTGCCCATACACAAGTTCCAGGTACCAACAAGAGTTTCTTTTGGCACCTTCCCTGCCTAAGTGCCATAACCTTTAGTTCTTGGTACTACACAATTTGCAGTATAATCTTAGTTAAAACAAACTCATATGAAGTAAACACAGCTGATTTTTGTTGGTTTTTAAATGCAGCGCTGGGAATCCCTCAACGCAATTTCTGAGGGTGGAGCATGTCATTTTTTTTGGTCTGGCTAAATCACAGATTTTTCTGTACATTTTGTTTGTGTTCAAATATGTTAACAATGTGTTTAAAAAGTGTGGGAGGAGTATTTTAAGGCTTAAATTAGTCCCGTTGAAACGAACCTACTGTTGTTCACTTCCACTCGACTCAGCAGGGGTTTCAAACTCCTTTTCCTCAGGGGACACATCATAGTTGTGGCTGTTCTGACCGAAATGAAAATCATATAATTATATATATACACATTTGCCCCTGCATTTTGTTGTTGTTTTATATATTTTTTTTTAGAATAAATTGTATTTGAAATCAGAAGTCATGGAAAATAGCGGCAAGCAAATAATTTCCCACATTTTTATTCTCTATTTTGGTTTTTGCTTTTCCTCCGTTCTTTGCTGAAAAGCTAATGTATCCACAATTTGGTACTTAGGCCAAAGCCCTGTCTAATCAAAAATTATTGCATAGGTGCCATCTTTGTGCCAAGGAACTATTTTGAAGGGAGGGGAGGAGCTTCATTGAGTCAGGCCAGAGACCTAATACAAAAGTAGTGCTTTGCCACCATTTTGTGGCATCCAAAGGTAATTAAGCCTTTTTCAGGGTGCATCAATTACTCGTGGATATTCACAGCAGGGCTCAGACTAGGGCTGTACGATATTAGAAAAAAAATTACATTCCAATTTTTTTTTTTAACCCAGCGATATGTAAAAAAATACATTAAAACAAATGTGTGAAAACAAACACACATTTAAATGTACTGTGGGTTTGACCAGGGTAATAGTCGTGCCAGACTTTGTTAAAATCGTTTTATTTTCATGCCCATGTATACTGTAGTACAGAAGACATAAGTATTTATTTATTTTTTTAAATTGGATAAATATGTCCGTCCATCCACTTTCTGAGGCGCTTCTCCTCACTAGGGTCGCGGGCGTGCTGGAGCCTCTCCCAGCTGTCATCGGGCAGGAGGCGGGGTACACCCTGAACTGGTTGCCAGCCAATCGCAGGGCACATAGAAACAAACAACCATTCGCACTCCCAGTCATGCCTACGGGCAATTTAGAGTCTCCAATTAATGCATGTTTTTGGGATGTGGGAGAAAACCCACGCAGGCACGGGGAGAACATGCAAACTCCACACAGGCGGGGCCGGGGATTGAACCCGGGTCCTCAGAACTGTGAGGCTGACGCTCTAACCAGTCGTCCACCGTGCCGCCCAGTGTAAATATCTTTTTCTGTTGTTCTTTTATAAAATGTTTTAACATAATATGCATTCATTAATGTGTGTTATATACAGCTTAAGGTTGTTTGACACTGATTTCTGTTTTTCTTCTTCGGTGCCAGCGGACCGAGCGAGGCTGGCGTGAGGTGATGGTGGACGTGGACGTAGACAAGCCGGGCCAGTTGAGGTTCGTGCTGGCGCCGTCGCCCACCCTTGCGTCAACCACTCTCGTGCAGGTCAGTGGCTGCAGGGGTTGCAGGGGTCGCTTTCAGTTGCATTTTTTGGTCTATTTAGGGCTGGGGCTGTCCAAATTTTTTTTTATTTGATTATTCTACCGATTGTTCCAATTGATTTTGGATTATTAAACAACAAGGCCAATACAACATATGCATGTGAGGTGCAAGTATTATTTTTGTCCACTTGGGGTCGCCATCCTACACAATCTACACTGCAGTACGTAAGAGGTTTCTGCCCGGTGTCAGCGATAGGTAAAATGGTTAATTTTACCATTTTATTTTTGAGATAAAAGAAAAGAAAATAAAAAAAATGAATCAATAGATTTAAAAAAAAAAAATCATTAAGTAATAATAATTTTAACTTTCAGCTAACATTTTTTTTGGGGGGGGCGGAAAATTATTACAGAATCGAACAAATATGACAGGACTCTTGATAAAGTAAATGTTTGGTTGGCCGGATCACCCGATTTTTCTGGAACATTTTTGCTCAGTTCTGACCCCTTGTTTTGTGCGGTTGAAACCTGTGTGTTTGTGTCTAGCGTGACGAAAATCGGGAGCATGTGGAGGTTTGCGCCGAGGGCGGCGTCATCATCCAGCAGCTGGCGCGCCGGGTGGCCGAGCACGGCGGGGCGGCGCTGATCGCCGACTACGGCCACGACGGCGCCAAGACCGACACCTTCCGGGTAGGGGGCGTCCACCGCGATTGACATCACCACGACATCATGCTGAGCTCCGATTGGCCGCCGCGCGTCATACTATCTTTTCCCGTTAGGGGTTCAAAGGTCACCGTCTCCACGATGTGCTGGCGTCTCCCGGCTGCGCCGACCTCACCGCCGATGTGGATTTCGCTTACGTGCGGCGCGTGGCGGGAATGGGCGTTGCCTGCTTGGGGCCGGTCACCCAGAGGTCGTTCTTGAAGAACATGGGCATCGACGCACGCATGCAGGTCAGTACGCTTCTCAACCGTTGGCTAGTGAAATGACAGTCGCACTTGCAGAACAACTACATGTTACTCTAAAGGCAAAACTGTGCGGTCGTTATCATCTGAGTTACATGTCACTAGTGAGGCAAAACTGCAGTAGTTCACACTAGTGCATGACAGATGCCTACTCGTTGAGCCTAGTTGTGTTACTAGCGAAACAGTTTACTAGCAAGGTTTCATGGTGTATGAGTCAGTCAAAAGTGACACTAGTAGTGACTAAAAACCTTACTAGTAAGATAGTCGTTATACTAGTGTGCCCTGGTCATTCTACTAGTGCATTGAATTGTCTTACTAGTGACACAGCGACACGCATACTAGTACATGTTCAATTCCGTGCACTAGAAGGACATTGAATAAATGCTCCAACGGGATCCTCTAGTGCATGATGACGATCGCCTCCGCGTTTGTCCCGCCGCGCAGGTCCTGCTGAGGAACTGCGGCGACCAGTCAACCAGACAGCAGCTGATTGGCGCCTACGAGGCGCTGACGGACGGCGCCAAGATGGGCGACCGCTTCCTGTTCTTCGGGCTGCTGCACCCTCGCCGCCTCGCCGCGCCCCAGACGGCCGCCGGGCTCAAGCTGGACAAGAAGAGCCCGGCGCAGCTACCGGTCGCGGGGTTCACCGAGATCCACTTTTCCTGAGAACCGGAAACAGAACTGGAACACATTCTCAAGACGCACAGTTTTGTGACGAACGGGAAAGAATAAACGAGTGGCGAATTAGCCGAGGTCATGGGATCAGGATGACGGCTGAGATGGAGTCTATCCCATCTGACAACGGGACTGTTCGGCAGTCAATTTCAGCTCACATACGGTAATTCCTCGTTCATCGCGGGGGTTTCGGCTTGGGACCACCCCCGCAATAGGTGGAATCCACCAAATATTTTGTCATATTTTCAAGTTGTATGAACCTCCACAGACTCTTATTAATCTTCCCCACACGCTACCATACTCTCATGAACACGTTCTATACTTTTAAACACCTTTTCACTCTTAAATATAAAGTAATGCGGTACATTCTATTCCTTGTAATATGTGTTGTTTTTTTTTTTTTAACAGTTTGAATGTGCTAGGCTATTTTACCAAAAAAAAGAATTACAGCGTACACTCAAAATCCTGTGACAGGGCGAATTATGCACAATATGAATATTTAAAAATATATAGCGAGGGAACACTGTATAGGCAAACACTGTCAATGTCAGAGTTTGTAGACAGCACTGGCTGCCAGTCAACGAACGCTGCAGTGTTTTTTTTTTATTTTTTATTTTTTTTTTTAAAAGAGGCAACTTTTTAATTCCTGTGCCATTTAGGTGTACACGTGGTAGTTGTTTAATTGGTGTTCAGATTTTGAGGGGCTTCTTGAAAAAAAAAAAAAAAACATCTCCCTGACCTCCAAATGTCCAAGAAGTCGTGCACTAGGAGTCCTGGTCCACGCGGTCCGCCCGGGGCGAGGAGGCGGACGTGCATTGCGTGTGCTGCAGTCCCCTGTGTTCAGCGAATTCCTCCCAGCGTGCGTCGTCACTCTGATGTGTGATGTAGCGGTCGCCTTGTCGCATCTCCAGCTCCCGAAGGTCCTTCCACGTGTTGAAGTCCTGCAGGACCAGACGGAAGGTCCACTTAGCCCGAAAACCCTGAATCTGGATTTTCCGGTTTATTTCCATATAGGCTGGCACCTTCGTTTACCTGCAGCCACGGGTGACTTAGAGATTTGTCCACACTGTAGCGCTTCCTCATCTTCACCTGCAGCAGGTTGTTGATCAGGTCTGTCGCTATGGAGACAAAACAGCGGATGACAGAAGCGACTGGACCACGGGACCAATTAGAAGCTGAACCCACACTTTTTACACTGTAGTGCAAGCATGAGCCAATCTTTGTGCTCAAAGGCCACACTTGATCTTGGAAACAGACTGACCCCCCCCCCCCCCCCCCCCCAAAAATATATATTTTGAATTATTTTAATGAGAAAAAAATCATTTCAAAAATGTATACATAATTTTTGAATAATATTTTAAATGTTATTATTCACAGTAAACCAATTAACCAATTATTTAACAGACCCCTAATCTATACTTTGTTACAGAGATGGGCTAAGTAAAATTAGCTAAATACAAATGAAAAGTTTTGTTCAAAATTATACTTTGTTATAATTGTTGAAAGTATATATTTTTTTAATTTAAATATTATTTTTTTATTGTATATCATTAATTTATCTTGTTAAATAATTGTTGAATTGATTTATTGTAAATAATATAATTAAATAACACAATATTTATTTTATTCAATTACTGATTAATTAAATATATAATCATTTAAAAAATTTGAACAGATTATTATGGCCTGCAGAATCGGAGTCAGTGCGAGGGCGTGGAGGGTACATGTATACTGTTTGATAATATTAGTTTTCTGTCTACAATTAAACTAAATTACAAATCATTTTGTACCAAAACATGCCAAACAGCTTGTTATTCACATACAGGACACACTGTAGTGCACACGCTCTATTTCTCTCTCTCTCTCTCTCTCACACACACACACACACACACACACACACGCACACACACACACACACACACACACACACACACACACACACACACAACATTAAGAGTTACAAAAATATATGACAAGGCAGGCTAACTGCCTCCATGTTTTGATACACACTTAGATGTTGTGTGCTCCCCGTTTTACTTCGGCCGACCAGGTTTCTCATCCACACCGTGACTGCCGTAGCAAATGTTTAGACACTTCAAAAATCTTGCCGGGCAATCACGGTCCGTTACGTTTGCCTGTCCCCGCCCCCAAGTTGCCTCACAACTGCTGTGGCCGCCGGGAACATAGCGTAAACGTAGCCTTACTGTAGTTGTACATTTGAGCGAGAGAGAAGATTCCGGGTCTCCTACCATCCTCAGAGATCTCCTTCCAAGGACTGGGCGGGTACATGAAGGCGGCGTTCTGGATCTGATCGTTGATGTCCTCGTCCTCGTTGAAGGGGAAGGTTCCGCTCAGGCTGACGTAGACGATGACGCCTACCGACCACATGTCCAGCGAGCGGTTGTAGCCTTTGCTGCGAAGAACCTCCGGCGCCAGGTAGGCCGGCGTGCCCACCACAGAGCGGCGGAACGACTTCTCGCCGATGATGCGGGCGAAGCCAAAGTCGCACAGCTTCACCTGGAGGAAATGGAAGGAAATAAGAGGAAGACGAGAAAAAGAAGGAAGAAGAAGAGGAGGAGTAGGAGGAGAATGACGAAGAGCAAGAGGAGGAAGAAGAGGAGGATGACGTTCATGTTGACTAGTTTGTGGTCTCTCCCTGTTGTTGTGTTTGTACCTGAGGCAAAGGTTCAGCTGATGCCAGGAGGACGTTTTCAGGCTTCAGGTCGCAGTGGACGATGTTTTTGAAGTGAAGATGTCTGAGGGCCACCAGGATCTGCACAGCGGAAACAACAACAACAACGATTTGGCTTCAGCAACGTCCTCTGAGGTTCAAGGCCGGTGAGGCACTGACAGTAGCGTCCTATTTACAATTTGACGAGCCAAGCAGAAGGGTGGGACAGGGCAGCCTAACATTAAATAAATGCTTGCAATTTGCCTCTAAAATTTGAGACAGCGCTAATAGCGCCTGCGTTAAAAGGTACAGTGCCAGAGGAGGGTTGTAGAGTAACAATGTGTAAAATAGAAGGTCCTAGGTCGTTCTCCCTCTCTTTGTGGTTCTCACCTGCGTCACCAAGAACTTGGTGAGACGCTCGGGCAGGCGACTCTTTTCGCTGGACAAGATCATCTCTAACATGTCACCGTGGAGCTTCTCCATGACCACAAACACCTGCTCGGGGGTCTCGAACATACAGTCCAGGTTTACGATGCCGGGGTGCTTCAAGTTCTGGACAAAGACAGAGAGATAAGGAGACGCTCAAGACAAGATGAAGGTGATCCTAAACAGAGACATCGCCACTTCATATCTAAAGCACTAAAGAGAACAACCTTAGTTGGAACAAAGCGCTGTACAAATAAAATAAATCATAAACAATTCACTGCCAATGGCATGAATTTCAGAAAGCGACAAAATAAAGTTTATCATGTTAATGGCATTAAATCAATATGTAATATATATGTGGGGAACAGAAATTTTTTTTGTTATTTTTTATATGATGATTACAAATGTTTACATGTTTATATTACAACATTTCTTGTCACAGTTACATTGGCAGGTGTAGACACTCATGAAAACATTAAAAAAAAAATACATAGGCCTGTGTTGTTTTTGGTGCTTACCTACTGAATATAGTAAACATATAAGGAGTAACACGAAATTTATGGTGCCTATCTATTTCCAAATATTATATTATATTATATTATTTATTTTAAGTTAATCACCAAACCAACGCATATATTATTCTAATATTTTCTGGACCTGAAATGTAGCTGTGACGTGGGTTTTCTGAATAATGAGATTGAGTGCTAATGTTTATATGTAACTGACTTTGACGGTTATGCTATTCAGTGATCAATCTTAATTTGCCACGTTCGATATGGTAACGGCGTCGACGTACGATTCCGCGCCAGGCGGGGTCTGCATGAGCCTCAATGGGCGCGGTACCTGCAAGATGGCCACCTCGTTCCGCAGCTGGCTCTCCTGCTTTGTAGGGAATCTCATCTTGTCGATGATCTTGATGGCCACGTCTCGACCGGTCTTCCTGTGTTGGCCTGACAGGGACGACGACACGCTCTACATCATAATGTCTTGACATCATAATAAAAATAAAATAAAATAAAAAATGGTATTGCACATAAAAGTCACATAAAAACGGTCCTAACAATTCAAAACAAACAGTTCTTAAAGATTAAAGGCAAATGTAATAAACTATACTGAAGCAGTGATTCTTTGGCGTACCACTAGAGGGAGCCTTCGTACCACTAGTACACACTGAGAATGACTGGTCTTCATCATGTTTCTCTTAGATGATGACGAAGACGTCTCACCTCCGTACACGATGCCAAACTGTCCTGACCCAAGAACGTCCTCAGCAAAGATTTGATAGACGGAGCTAATATCCTGGAGGAGGAAGAGGAAGATAATCAAAATTAAGATGAAGATGATGATTATTTTCATATGTGAAAATGTGAACACTTACCACATTCTCTTGGATCTGCGAGTTACAAACTGATATGCAGATGGTCAGCTCCTCTGTGGACACACCACAACATTACTGTTTTAAATTAAGTAAAAGGCTCCAATTCCTGTTTACTGAAATGAAGGCATCACAATGCATGCCTGCCTGCCAGTGAATTTCCACTAGAGCGCCGCTATTGATTGTGGAAGATTTTCTCTGTGCCATCCTTGCTTACATTTGGGTCAACTCTTTGTGACACAACTTATACAACTTATCAACTTGTGAGGAACACTTCCTGTTCCTGGATAGAGACTAGAGCTTCCCATCATTTGGCGTGGGTCTGCCATTAAAAAGTAAGTGTGTTGCATAACGTGCATTAGCGTAATGGAGTGTGTAATGTGATTGCCAATGGGGGGGGGGGGGGGGACACAAGCTCACCAGGTAAAAGGGAATTGAGTTAAAGCTTAATGTTAATTCCACACAAAAAGCGAGCAGGTTGAGGCATAAAATCCCCTGAAATCCCTTCAATCAGAATCACTTCAGTGTAAAACTGACAGTTGCCATTTCCTGCCGGCCATTAAGGGTCACAGACAATGTTTCTAGTTAACGCAGACAGGATTCCGCTTCCTGTTGCATCATCAACGCAACATGCGTCTGCTGCTATTTCCAATACCAATCAGCAGTGGCAACAGGAATGATTAGAGTGTGAATGACCGCTCATCTGCGATAATATCTGCATATTAAATGGAAGCACAAGAGGCTCCGATGCCCATACTTTGCCAACCGAGTGCGATGTTTTGGTCTACTCTAAAAGTGTGTCAAAAGTGTATTTAAAAGTGTGTAAATAGTGTATTGAAAGTGTGTAAAAACAGAAAAAGTAGTAATTGGTGTCAAGGAAGTACAGTGGTGCCTTGATCTATGACTTTTTTAAGATGCGAGCCGTCGTTCGGACAATTTTTTTGCTTTGACTTGCGAGCGTAGACTTGAGATGCGAGTACTGAGTGGTGGCAGTGAACTCAACTAGCTTAATGCTAACGCTAAAAAGCATCTATGTTGGGTTACTATAACCCGTTAAGCAACAGATTTAACACAAACTGTGCAGCAACGCATGTTGGCAAACGATATACCAGTACTCGCACTCATATATTCTGTATCCTCTACAAAGAACGACTAATATGACTGCTGTACTGATGAGCTGTGAGGAGTTGTGACGTCTCAATGAAAAGTATATCCGTCCGTCTTACACTGCCCCCAGGTGGCCAAGGCAGGCACACCAGAAAGAGCAGCGCAATGGCCATTCAAACAAAGTAGTGTGACAAAAACTGTTGAATTCAATTATGTCATTACTGTATGTTTTCTTAAGTACAGTATCATGGAGTGCTATTTTTCCTCATTAAACCCATTGCAGCATTTTCTTTTTTAGCTTTGTGGGGGGAAAGCTGGAATGGATTCGTGGTCTTTCCGTTCATTTCAATGGGAAACGATGACTTAATGGTTTTGAATTACGAGCGTGGCGACAGAACAGATTAAACTCTTATGTTACGGTACCACTCTATGTTGAAGTGATACATCTCAACTGTTGAAGAGCTTTGTATGTCAGCGAGGAGCAAAATTTAGACTGGACTGTTAGCGAAAGTTCCGGAGAGTCTTTGCCGCATGTGTCTGTTTTGGCTCTGCTGAAATTAAAATCATTTTTCAAGTGTTTTGGGATGAAAGTTAGTGGTATATTTATGGTTTTAACAAATAATGTAAGTAATTAGAAACATTTATAACATTGTAAATGATCACTGTTCTGGCTTGCTAGCCTTGATCTACAACGAACGTTTCGTGACTGATGACTCACTGTGTTTCCACCCCTGTCCGGTGCCCAGGCTGGGCTTGGGTGTGAGGGGCATCATGGCACGGCAGATGGCCTTCTCCCAGCTGCGGCCCATTTCCTGAGCCGCGCCGCCATCGTCTTCGCCCACGTAGTAGACGGGGCCGGACGACAGGACCAAGCGGAAGCACGGAGCGTTGCTGCCCGCCGTCGGACCGACGACTTCCTGTGACGCCTCCACGCGCAGGATCTCCGACAACGACAGCTCCTGAGGACGCACATCGGAACCTTCACGTTACGTTTAAGTTCGGACATTGGTATGGTTAAATCTAAATCTAGTCTAAATCTAGCCTAGGACAAAATTTCATTCGTCTAATCTAGGTCTAGGTCTAGGTCTAAATTATATATAAGCCCAATCTAGTGCAAATCCAGTTTAGTGTAAATCCAGAGCCTAAATCTAGTCAAGTGTAAATAAAGACAAAATCTAGTCTAGGACTGAGTCTTAACTAAAGCTGGTCTAGTCAAGTTTTAGTCTAAGACTAAGTATAACCAAAATGTCATCTGGTCTAAATCTAGTCTAAATTTAGTCTAAGAATAAATCTGATCTAAATATAGCCTAAATCTAGACTGGGATGAAATTTCATCTAAATTGAATCTCGTCTAAAACTATTCTAGTTCTAGTTTCAAACCCAAGTACAATTTAGGTCTCTTCTAGGTCTAGTCTGCATCAAGTCTGAGCCTTACCTTTAACTGATCCAGGTCTAAATCTAGTTGAAGTCTCGTCTTAGTCTAAACTAGGACTTGTCTAGTTTAGGTATACACTAAAGGGTGGAGGTGCTGATAGACCGTCCTGGTTGGAAGTTAATAGGCCACCACCCAGGGTGGGGGCGGTGGCGACTGAGTTGGAAGCTCCATGGGGAGGTAGTAAAACTAGTTTGATCCTAATCTACAGCAGCGCTAAATCTAGTCTAAATCCAAGTCTAGTTGAGGTCTAAATCTACAGTAGGTCTAAGTGTATTATGACTCTAAACTCGGTTGAAGTTAGGCCACAGAAGTGGTCTAAATCAAGCATAAATCAAAGTGTAGTTTAGGTCCAAGTCTACTATGTGTACCTTGTAGAACTTGGCTCCGCTGTGGTTCTGGAACAGCGTCAGACTTTTGCAGTCCAGACGCCAGAAGTGTCTCTTCCTCTGCACGGACACGTCAAGGTCACATTGGTACAAGCGTGTGCATTTACACTGTGTTCCTATGTGCGTGTGTGTATACCGACCATGTTGTCATGACTACTGTAGTGGACCATCCAACCTTCTTTGACCACAGTGGAGCTTCTCCTTTTGGCGTTCTTGATGGACTGAACCACTCGCATCAGAGGGATGTTGCTGCCGGTCGACGGGCTGCACGCACGCGCACACACACGTCAGTACACACTTAATTCTCGTGACGCGCTGCTCGCCTCCCAACTGGAACACACAAGAGGGAGCACATAACTCTTGTTCTGGCCTCCATCCATCCAAATCCGCCTCAAAATCTGTTTGTACTCCTTGACTTTTAACGGCCCTTAAGACTGACCTTGTTTTAGTGTCTTATTGATTTTTATTATTTTAACTTTATTGTTTCAAAATGTTATGTTCCATTGTCTTATGTAATGTTTGATTTGTATTTATATACAGCAAATTGTTTCCGCTGTGGTTGTTCTAAAAGTGCTTTATAAAGTTCAGTTAGTTAAGTATACACACCAGATTCAGCAGATAGAGCGTTGGTTTAAATAAAACAAAAAAGCTTCTATGTGTCAATGACATGATTTCCTTTTTTCGTGCACGTGCACGTCACCTGATGTCTCGCTCCGTGTCGTCATCCTTCTCATCGTCTTTGTCGTCAGTCTTTGTCCTCGTCCTTCTCCGGATCCTTGCGGGATCCGTCATTGGAGATCTTGCAAACCTCCAACACGGCCGCTCGGTCCTGCTCGGCGGCGCTGTGTCCTCCGTCGATGCCGACATGACTGTAGTCCACCTCGATGGTGGACTCTGCGTCCAGGGTGGGACTGGAGGTTCCTTTTAAAGTACAAGACACGTGTGACATAACATTGTAACTGTAATTTAAAACACTATTCTGTGTATATATATATATATATATACACACACACACACACACACATAGTATGTGCTCACCTCCATTGAAGTGGACCTCCCCCATGCAGTCTCGAGCAACTTTGGCTGCGCATCTCTTGTGGCAGTTGAACTTACAATCTGAAGCAGAGCCACAACGTCAGAAGGTTCCAGAAGCGTCGCGGAAATGTAACACTGTGTTGACCTTTGCACTGCAGGCCTTGTCTGAAGAGACCCTTGAGCAGACGCTTGCAGTGCTGACACACGGTGGGTCGTGTGTACGTGTGCACGGAGAACGTGTGGGGCAACTTCACACGGCCCGGGAGCGTCTTCTCCATCCAGGCGGGATGGCTGCTCAGCAGAGAGTCACGCTGCTGCTCACACAGGCACAAAAACAATAAAGCATCGCAACCAAAATGCAAAACTTTACACATGTGCTCTGTTTGAAATTAACAACATAATTAACATGACCGGATGTAATTTTTAATGATGCCAATAAATAAGTATACATTTCTTGTAGCTGACACACACAAATACAGAGAAGGGAACAACCAGACGCGGAAAAACCGGCTTTCTTTTCCACCAGCTGGACTCATCCCGCCAAGAAACATGTGACCCCCCTTTAATAATCCACCTTCTTATGTCACGCATGCATGCAAGCACACACACACACACACCAACAAAGCACGCGGATGAGATGTCATTCAATGGTCACTTTGGACCTGATACCCCGTCATGTTCTGAATTCACGTCAACTTTAACAGACACTGCGATCTACAATAAATGAGAAATGAGCAGAGTGACCCTCTAATGATGCAATGAGCTGTGTGTGATCTGTTGGCTGTGTGAAACAGGATGGAAAATCCAGTGCTTTGCCTCAGGCGCTGTCAGCGTGTGTGTGAGATAGTTGCACAATCCAGATTGGCCAGTGTGTGAGTATGCCTTCAGTCACACATGCGACAACACATGTAACATATCGCACTGTAGGTCCCATGAACATGTCACAAAGTCACATGAAAAGGTATCATGTCACACTTTTTCACACAGTCGCAAGAATATATCACACAGTCAAGTCATATGTAGCATTTCACACTTGAAGTCACATGTAACAACATGTCACTTGACTGTACATGTAACATAACACTTATATGTGACGGGGCATTTGAAGTCACATGCACACACGCATGTAACAGACGCATTTAAAGTCATAGTACAATGTAACCTATCACATCATCACATTAAAATATAACATGTCACTTAAAATCAGACACTCATACCTGGATCAGACTACAAGATACATTTGTTCTCTCAGAATGGCACTACATCAGACCACTGCCTTAAAATCTTGCCGTGTCTCGGTTGAAAATTGGCAACACTACACGACATGTATTACGATAATACCGTACCCCGTCTTTTTTTACGATCCTTGTTGCTACATCTTGTCAAATTAAACACTGCCTGTGGAAGTGGGACTGGAAAATGCGTCAGCGCTACTGGACACCACCGTGAAAATGTTTTAAAAAGAGGTGTCGTCCCCAGGTGCTCCGGAGAGGACATTTTGGGCTGTCCATTCTTCAAGGAGCTCTAGAGGTCACGTTCACATACTTCCAATACGGCTCGCTAGCAGCCAACATAACGTTATGTAGCTAGCTAGTGCGAGCGCTAACGTTTGTACGTAAACATACCAACATTCTGTCAATTCATGCTCTAAAGTTTCGGTAAACACAGTTTCTGGCACACAGTTGCGCCACACGCCCGCCGTGCCCGGTTTGTGCCGTTCTTGAAAATAGGGCCCTTACAGTAACATCCAGTTACATGCAACACTTTTGGTTGTAGTGGATGAGGACGTACAGCATAAGTACCTCATCCTGCAGGCTGCTGTTCCTTTTGGGGAAGTCTCCGGAAGGCGGGCGTGCCAGGGAAGCGGGTCCGCTGCTCACGGAAACGTTGGAGACTCGTCTCTTTCTGAAACCGCTGCAGTTGTTTGGAATCTTCAACGCACAACGCTTGTGGAAGTTGAGACCACAACCTGCAGAAGATCACACGCACACACACACTAATATCCAAGCCTGGTAGACAGTAAACAGTGAGTTGTAATCCAGTAAGGACCTAGTTTTGCCCATTATTTATCTGCATTTGGCCATCTTTGTTTTAACACAGGCTATGTGAAGCTTCCAGCACAGTTTATGGTCGAGTATGACTCCAAGGAAATTGTGTTTATGCACACGCTCTAGTTCTTCACCAATTATTCTACATTGATATTTTTATTTTCCCATTTCTGTTTTGACCTTCATAGTATCATCTGCGAAAAGAACCAATTTAAGTTTCTCTGAGACATTTCCTAAATCATTCATGTCCCAGAAAAACAATAAAGGTTCCAGCAATGACCCCTGGGGGACACCGCAGATAATGAACTTTAACGTAGATCGGCGCTCACTCATTTGTACAAGCTGCTGTCCATTCATGAGGTATGCCTAATCATTCCAATCGATTTCTTCTGCTGCCAATTGTTTTGTAACTTTTCGACTAAAATGTAATGGAAGGCATTTTTCAAATCTATAAATAATGCTAAGGAACAATTAGTTTTCAGTGCAGTTACTTATTAACTTGCACTACCAACTCAACCAGTGCCAAACACTGTTAATGAGTTACTCCACACTGTTTATCCTCTCCTTGTCTAATTATCCTGCAATGTGTGCATAAATGTTCATATATGTCGTAGTCTACCCCTGGTCTAGCGTAAGTGTAGACATTCTAGTCATTCTAAATCAAGTCAACATCCAAGTCTTCTAGATCTAAGCCTCGTCTCATCTCGTTGAAGTTTAAGCTGGCGTGTTACCGTCACATTTGAGGCCCTGGCGTACGAGCCCCCACAGCATCTGGCCGCAGTGATCGCAGAAGGCGGGCGCGCGGTACGAGTGCACGTAGAGCGCGTGAGGGCCGATCTGAAAGTCGTCAGACGACGCCAGAGCTGCAATCATAGAACACGCCGGAAAGAACGGTGCGCGCAGCCGTGTTTCAGACTGACTGAAGAAGGAGATGAACAGCGACGGACGCCCGCTGACCTGACAGGACCGCCTCGACCAGGTCGCCCTCGTGAATCTCCTCTGCGGCGGTGACCCGCTGCAGGATGTTGTCCGAGTTGAGGTCGTGGCGGAAGAGCAAGATCTTGTCGCGCAGCCCCAACAATCCGCATTCCGGGAACTGAGGTGGACGAAGAGAAACACGCATCGTCACGATCATAACTGTATCCGTCCATTTCTTTAGGGCTTGCCATAATCTATCTCAGCTGACTTGGCCAAAAGGTGGGCCACACCCTGGACTCGTTGCCAGCCGACCACACGGCACATTTATCCAAACAAGGGACTGGTTGTCAGTCAATACTATAAAGAGAAAATGAATTGATCCACCAGTTTTACAGCATTCCCACTCACATTCACATTTATGGACATTTTGTTTTTGGAATGTGGGAGGAAAACCCCACACATGCACGGGAAGAACCTGCGAGATTCAAACCCAGAACTGGTTGACTGGGTGGCAGACGTGCTAACCAATAGCTGACCGTGCCGCCAAACAAAAACATCAGTTGACGCTCCAAAGACGTCAACCATTAAGCGGACGCCGTTAATTTTCCCTGAGTTTGACCTCTTTTAATGGCCAAGCGAGTGCGTTTCATGCACACTGAGCCTGTCTTTAATCTGCCATTAACTGGGCCACACGCACACACAAACTGCTTTGCCTCCCGACTTTCGGGAAGTAAGGAGAGCGGGAATGACACTCGAGGTCCTGACATCTTCTGACATCATCTGGCTGGGGGCAGCACGAACATTTGCCCCATCAACTGCGCTGCGCTCATGAAAACATCATCAGACTTTTAAGAGACCGCTAATCCTATAAAAGGTTGCACACACACACACACACACACACACACACAGGTCCACACACTCACTCACACTTACATACATACACACAAGCACATATAGACGCACTAGCATTCACACAGACACGCGCTCATTCACACGCACACATGTACACACAAACACACAAGACACACTGGCACTCACACACACAAACTCAAACGCACACTTACATGGACACACAGGCTTACACTCACACACACACTCATTCTCTCCCCCACACAATCACAGAGACAGACAAACTCACGCAGACTCTCTCACATACAGACACACGCTTTCACATTTACTCTCATACATACACGCACACAAAAATTCCCAACTTCCAATTGACTCTACTCATTCATTCCCTTTAATGCTATGCTAACATGCTAATGCTTATGTCGCTATACATCGCTGGCATAAATAGATAAGCGTGGATATATTTTTAATTTAGAAATCATCATTTTTGGACAAATTAAGTGAAATTGGATCACTTAATTTCCTTCAGGCCCCTTGACGATCTCTAATAGCATCCTGGTTGGGAATCACTGGTTTAAAAAGTGAAACGTGGTCCTGGCAGGTCCACGCGTGACGGTGTTCATGCAAACATGGCGACTGATTTCCTCCATCATTTACATTGAACACAAACTCACTTCCTGTTTCCCAGCTGAAGTGGAAAGTAACTTATATTTTACTTACTATATTGCTTTCCTAAAGGGGGCGCCAGAGGACACGCGCCTGCCGTAAACCTTCCTGTCAGACGGCAGCTGCGTGTGTCCCGTTCAAGTTCAAAGGTCAAGTGAGGATTTCGTCTTAAGCATGTGAAAAGTGAAGCTGCACCAAATGTGAGGATGAAATGTCCGGTAAATGTTTTATAAAATCTCAAGTGTCACTCATCTCATCTCTGTGCACCTGAGCAGCACTTGGTTTCGGTCGCCCTGGCAACCAGCGTGTGCGAGGAGGAAGCCGGTGGAGTGTCCTCACATCACCACGGCAACAGAGGGATGCTTGTTACGTGCGTCACTGTCACACTCTCACATGTACACACATTTAAATGCTCTCACACTTTATCACGCTCACATATATATACATGTGCACGCTCTCTCACTCATTACACACACGCACACACACACACACACACACACACAGAACAGGGAAGTAGAACTAGAAAGTTGTGGTTAATTCTCTTGAACAAACAAGAAGTACTTGATCTTACTTCACTTTTGGTGTTGCTGTAAAATATTTAAAATATATATGTCTGAATGCATTGTGAATATAGCGCCACCTAGCTGAGGAAACAAAAGCAAGTGTGTGTTGTTGAGTGCACGAAAGAGATGAGAAGTTTGCTCGGCGGGCAACGTTGCTACCGCGCGATGCCCGCAAACAATGATTAAAACTCAAACGTTATCAAGTTTCAGCAGGATGAAGACAAAATGCGACTTTTTGACTTCCTGGCCTCTTTTTGTTTTTACCTTGTGATCGACGACGGCGCAGATGAACTCGATGACGGCCGACAACGAGAGGTCGGCGGCGTCCAGGGTCAGCGGCTCCCGGGTGAGTCCGATCTGGAGCAGGAAGGAGACGGCGTGGACGGAGCCGCCGGCCGGGCCGTCGTACAGCCGCCCGCGAAGGCCGTCGGGCGGGACGGGCGGCGGCGAGGGAGTCTGGGGAGACGCGCGCCGAGGGGGCGAAGGCGGCGGTGGCGAGCTGCTTTCGGACGACATCGACAGACGATCTTCCGCAACGCGTCCTGCTTGTCCTCCTTGGTGTTCTCTCGCTTCACATTTCTTGGGATGAAAACATGACTTCCTGTCGCCAAATCACAACATTTACACGCCGCTCGCAGTCTTGCGTCTGTACCACCAGGAGATTTGTCACCATCTGGACAAACAAACACATCACATGAGCAAGTGCACTGAAAAAAGCGAAATGACTCTTTCACTGCATTTTCACGTTCGTTTCCTCCGGTGGCTGGAATATATCCCACCCGCTCATCGTGGGGCTTCGCCACACCGTGACAATGAGGCGCTCTAAAGTGGCCACACCCGCACGAAGCCCCAGCCCACACGCTGGCTGTCAAGTCGAACTGTTTGGCCTTTCTCTGCGTGACGTGCGCGCACTCACGGCAGACGACGAGGCCCTCTAAAGCCTCCATAGTTGAATGAAAGTCATCTTCGTTTGCCTGCATGACTCTCAAACTTTTTAATTCCTTACATTCTATTTATTTGTTATAACTTATCACTAAATGAGTTTATAATGTACAATATCACGGAGTGCTATTTTCCTTATTTAAAAAAAACACGTTATAAACATTTTTGTTGTTTGTTGTTTTTGGGTGGGGGGCTGAAATTGACTAATGACATCGCCATTCATTTCAATGGGAAAAGATGAGAGGAGAAACAAGTACTTGGAGTTATCACTTTGTGGTCACGGAAGGAATTAAAGTCATATCTTAAGGCACCACTGTACTTGTAATTAAAAATGAGTAATAATTAATCAGATAATGAGTAGCAGTCAATAATAATAGCAGCTAGTAGAATAGCAGTAGACTAAATAATCGTCTTTGTAGTTCATTGTTAGAAATGCTGGAGTTTCCTTTCAGAATCAATATTTTCTATGGCGTAGTCCGACAAACTGTGAGCCAACGTTGTGGTCAACGAGCACACACAAATATGATCATTTTGAAATGATATAATTCTTTGTAATAATTCAAAGGGAAGTACACACCAGTGAGCATTTTGGCTTTAGCTCACATATGCTCACACATTTTTGCAACTGTTATTATGTGTAAATGCTTCGACCTTCTTAAAAGTGGAGTAAAGGTTGGGGACTTTGTGAAGGCTCTCCCAAATGACTCCCGAGGGTCCTTGAACGCATCACAGACAATAATCATGTTATTGCTACTTATATAATTCAAGTTTAAAGACGACCATACGCAATTTGTTTCGTTTTGGCGTATAAACGAGCAGGTTATATGAGGGGGGGGGGGGGGGGAGACGTTAATGGGTAATTGAAAAATACATTAGTACCTCACATCAGCGCGACGAGAGAGAGAAAGAAGAAAGCTCCACTTCCTGGCGCTGAACGCGGTGGTTGGATGTCCTTTGGACGCCGGATACGTTCGCATGAATTTCTGCAGAAGTGTGCTCTGCTCTTGCGCTCGAATCCAAACACTTTCCACTTCGCTCCCTGTGCGGGAGCGTGCGCGTCTGCGTGCGCGCGCATAGCAGAGGAAGTACAGAGAGCAGACGTCCCACTCTGGTACACTTTACGAGGACCAGCGTCTGGGACCCTCAGGAACGCCAACATGACGTCATTGATGATTTAAAAATATATATATTTATTTCAGCAGAAAGTGCACATTTAATCTTTGGGTTAATTTAGAGGAGTACTTTATAACCACGTCTTCGTAATAAAACAAGTTTGATCAATAACGAGTGAGTCGTTTTTGTTTTTATTTACATTAAAAAAAATGATAGGTGATCTCTGACTTGTCACTCATGAGTTGGGTGCATTAAACTTGGGGGCATGAAATGTAAAAATGGCGACCTCTGGTGCACATTATTGAAAACTGCACAAGTGCCATGCTAGACTTTTTGATACAGTACAATTGTAATTGTGGCATCGGTTTAAATGATGAAAGCTTTACTGGTGGTTTTAATTAAAACGTTTTCTTTGCAATCTTTTAAGACTTAAAAGTAAACATCATACACCTTATAGGACGTAGAAAATAAAACAAACAGAACTCCTTTTCGGCCAAACAACTTGAGTTTTTAGCATTTCGCCCCATACAGATAAGGTATCATGAAACTCAAACCACTTTCAACTGGGAAAGTATCTTTAAACCATTGTATTTGTACTTCTCTGTGAATCTTAGTTTTTTTCTTTGTTTACAAAATCCGCACGTTGTCAAAGTACAGTCGCAAGCCTTTAAAACTGAAGGGCCAACCATGAGGTCCAGGATTGATGCAAATCTAGCAAACAACCACCTGTCCTTTACATCAATAATTTGTCTATATTTTTTTTTAATATAATTGTCCCCCCCCCCCCCTAGTTTTAATTCATCAACAGAAAACGACGTTTACTCTTATCAGAAGCTTGACGACAATTTTCTCCTCTGAGCATCAAAAAATAGTTTGTTTTTCATTCAACCTTTATTTAGCCCGAGATCTCATTTACAATAAAGATGCATCAAAATAGAGCAAAATAAATAAAAATAGAGCTTTAAATGTAAAGTTGCTTTTATTGACAATATTTTTCACACGTTACAGGAGTCACACAGCAGAAATGTACAAAGGATACCGTGATGACGTCAACAGTAAAAGTAACAAAATAAAGAGATACACGCCCCAGTGTATTGTCAGTTATTGCACGTTTTCGAACAGAAACAAGTTAACAGAGCGGCGGTTGAAGACTCGTCGACGAGTCAACATTACTGCTCCGCAATGTCATCAGCGACCAGTCGACAGTGACTTTCATCACATTAGTGTCGATTTTAAAAATGTTCCAATTGCGCAATCCCTAGTGTTTTGTGACGTTTGTGAATTGTTCATTCGTGCATATAAACTTTGTCCTGAGTAACAATGTGACAAAAAAGTAAAACAGTGTATGTATATATATATCCATCCATCCATCCATTTTCTGAGCCGTTTCTCCTCACTAGGGTCGCGGGAGTGCTGGAGGCCTATGCCCAACTATCATCGGGCAGGAGGCGGGGTACACCCTGAACTGGTTGCCAGCCAATCGCAGGTGTGTGTGTGTGTGTGTGTGTGTGTGTGTGTATATATATATATATATATATATATATATATAAGGAAATGTCTCAGGTTCTCTTATTAAAATACACATTTGCTACTTTCAAAATTCCATGATATATATATATATGATAAAAGTACAGTTGGGACAGCACCCTGCCGTGTAAATCGGAAACGAAGACAGGGCTTTAGGCGCCATCTTGTGCAATCTTAGGGTATTTCAGACAGGACAAAAACAGTGACCAGGTGAGTTTTCAGTGGGTAATAGAGGAATTGATAAAAAAATATATATAATAGGCGGGGATAGGCACTGAACCCCTTTTTCAAGCGTTTGACCCCTCCCTAAAAAGGTTTCTAATTGCCTCGAGATGCCACGAGATGGCAGCAACTCACGACAACATAGTTCCGTGGCACCAAGACGCTACGAGATCGCGCCAACGAACTGCAGTGAAGGCATTCGGATCTTTTTGGGGCAACCTAGCCTTCAATATTTGCTCAAAAAAACGTACTTATTCGCTGTTTTTTGCTCAGGCAGGCCCAAGCAATAAAAATATTACTTTGGTGTTTTCTTGGTGCCAAGGAACTATGCGTTAGTGAATTGATGAGCTTCATTTAAATAAAACTAGTGCATCGCTGTCATTTTGGTGCCAAGAACTACTTAGGTGGTAGTGAGTTGAGGAGTTTCATTTAGACAAAAGTAGTGCTTTGCCGCCATCTTGTGGCATCTATAGGGAATTACAAACCTTTTCGGAGATATTCGGCTATTTGCGGCAAGATTCTGTCACTGTCCCGTGCGGATAACGGAGGGTTAATGTATTTAGAAAGCACTTCAGTGATGACTTGAAGTCTTGAGGTTGTGAGGCTCACTTGTGCTTCACAAAAGACTGAAAGCCTCAAACTGATGCCTTTGAGCTGTCAATCAAAGCCTGCGGTCAGTGGCTGAGCAGCCTGAGGCGAGCCAGCCAACCTCCAAGCAGCGACGTCGACTGTTTGCCGGCGGGCGGAGAAGCGGCGGCGGCCGCCTCCGCGGTGCCGCCGGCCTTCGCGGAGGCGGTTTTCTTGGACGCGACTTCCTGGTAGGGGATGGTGGAGCTGTCGTGCAGCTCGGCGCTGATGAAGCACTGGCTGCCTCGGATGTGGTCCACCCCGCGAACCGCCGGGTGTCGCCGGTACGGCAGCGGGAAGCGCTGCTCCTCGTCCTCCTCGGTGATGCTGCTGATGCCCTCGTTGCTCAGGTAGCGGTGAAGACGTCTGCCTCCTGGGCCGCCAACAGTCAAATATGGCCTCAAATGAAAGTTTTTTCCCCCCACAAAAATCCAATTTGAAACGCAATGGCATTACTTGCCATTGCAGATACTGACAAATAAACCACATTTTAATGGATCAAATGGATTCGTCTCCCAGTCCCTCGAGGCAGGCATCTGCTTGAATTCACCCGTCTTTGACTGACCAGCGGCGGCTTTGAGAAAGTTCGCAGTGGCTCCAAAATGCGCTCGCTTACCTTTCCATCCTGGAGTCCCGCGCTGGCAAGACACGCCTGAGAGAACCTCAGCCGGCATGGACACGGGACGAGGTTTACCTGCACCCACAGAGACCACAACCATTATTCATGTTTGATGTAGTCCACTATATAGTGGACTAAATAAAGTCCACTAGAAATCTTGTTGTGATTTGGGAGTTGGGAACGACTGAATGATTCCAAAACACTTTTTTCCCCTTTGAAATGAATCGACATTCCATTAACCCGCTCCAGCCCCCCCCCCAAAATTTTTGTAATGTGTTCTTTATGAAGAAAAATAGCACTCTATAATATTGCACTTTTTAAAAACATACAGCAATGACAGAATTAAACAGTTTTTGCTGCAATTTTTGCTTCAGTTCAATGGACATTGCGCCGCTCCTTTTGGTGTGCACATGATGGCCACCTGGGGGCAATACAATACAGACATACAGATATACTGTCGAGTACAGCTCCTCAGTAAACAGAAGTAATATTAATCGTTATTTGCAAAGGATAAAGAATATATGCCTGTGAGTATTGTTATATTGTCTGTCTACATGCGTGGCCCCACCATTTATGATCGAATATTCGTGAAGTGTCAAATAGATGCTAATCGTTAGCCTGTCAATGGCATTTTCCAGTGTATGTTAACATTAAGCTTGTGGGGCCTTTCTGTAGGCAGTTGTTTAGTTGTTTTAAAGGTGTACTTGTCTTTGTTTTATGTTTAGTTTTAGAGTAAACTTTGACTGGGAGTGGCATTAAACAGATTGAAGCCTCTTTTTTGAACAGTTGTTGACTATCTGCCAAACTGCTGCTTGCTGTGAAGTGAGCTGAGTTGAGTTCATTGCCACCGTACAGTGCTCGTATCTTAAGTTTTGATTCGCTAGTCAAAGCCCGAAAAATAAAAATAAATAAATAAATAAATGTAAAAAAAAAAAAAAAAATCAATCAGCCGAACGACAGCATGTATCTCTGAAAACGCTCAAGTGGGGACGTTTGTATCTCAAGGCATCACTGTACAGGGATTTTCTTAAAGTGGACGATATACAGTAGTAGACTAAAAAGACCACTAAAAAATCATATACAGTGATGAAGGAATAAGGGATTGATTCCCAATACAGCCATTAAGAAGTGGATGCCAATAAGGGTGTGTGTGCACTCTTACCGCCTACACTGGGACGCTGTCGGAGTCGTACAGGGACCGGGACCGGAACTGGGACCGGGATGGGCCGCTGGATTTGCGGAGCATTGTTGGCGCCGATTCTGGTGGCTCCACCGCGACTGGCGACGCACACATCGGCATCCAGAGACGAGTTGGGAGACCTGGGCCTTGCCTTCACGCTCTCACTCGCCTCACTGAGTGAAGACAAAGAAATGCATTGTGGGTAAGTGACGAGAGGAGAAGGAAGCCGAAATCTGAAAGTGGGCCACTGACAAAGGCGAATATGGGGCACCGGGAGGAGGAGGGATGTACAGATCCAAAATGGCCGCCTTGTTGCCATGCGCAGCGGTGTCCGAAGGATGACGCCATCTGGGGAGGCCTGATGATGCCTGCCACGTCACCATGGAAACAAGGCAGTGAGCAGCAGCATGTTTATATACATTATGTCACACTATGACATCATTATATCATACTGTGACATCATACCGGAAGTGTACATTCGAGAAAGTTTCAATAATGCGAAGAAAACACCACCGTGTGGAAATTTTGGGGGAATGCAATCTTCATGGATATTAACTGGCACAAGACACAGCTTATTCTGTTTCAATTTGGTGTCATTATCAAAACGTATTGCTGCCACACCTGGAGGAGAAAAAAAAAAAAAAAAAAAAGTTCTGTATTTTTTTTGTGTACTTATTTTAATGGGATAGAACTCATGTTTTACCGTGGTAAGTTCAGTATGCCGTTACATGATAAAGTTTAATGTGATAAGATTCACTTTTTAACGTGATAAATTGCATGTGCTAGCATGATAAGTTCAGTATGATGTGATGTGATAAGTTTGAAGTTTTAACATGAGAAATGTCACAATTTCACATTTTAAAGTGATACATTTCATGTTTTTAATGTGTTTTGATTATTATTTGAAATCTCTTAATTTGGTCCATAATAAAAAATGTGCAGCTGACCTGAACGAGGGAGGGTCTCCAACGCATGTTCTTGAGCGGCGGCGGAGCAAAAGCGCCGGTCGTTCCAGACGGCCTCTTCTTCAGCATCAGACGCACGCTTCCTGACTCCGCCCTCAACTTGGCCACCAGGTGCTTCAGCTGCCAACCCACCTGGACCAATCACAGCGCAGCGCGCCGGTGAGGGGGCGTGGATTTACCGGAGGAGACGTCTCGCGGTCGGCGTCACTCACCACCGTCTGCTCGTTGACTCGGATCACCTCGTCTCCGGCGTGGATCCTCTTGGTCTTATCTGCGGGGGACTAGAGTTTATGGGAATAAATTGGAATGAACCAGGATATTGTAAAACAGAAGGTTGGCTCTTTACAGGGAACTGAAATATAGTTGAGGGAAACACAATATACACAATATAAATAAATGACTAAATATAAATGAATATGATTCTGTTACTGGTTTGGTCGGTAACGCGTCAGACAATCAGCATCATACTTTCCCAACGTAAAAGCAGATGTTTGCAAGGGTCGCATTTTGATTCAATCCAAATATATCAGCGTGCTTGTATAGCGGACTAAACAAATCGGATAATATTTACAGTTGAGAGGCTGAAATTCCGAGAATTCGGACAATTTCAAGTTAAACAATTTCTCTAAACGAATAATCGATTATCAAAATAGTTGTTGATTAATGTAATAATTGATAAGTTGTCGATAAATCGATGAATTGTTGTACCTCTAGTCAAAACGATTTAAAATTTGCAGATGTAATTAAATTCCATTATGTGACCACAAAGCTATTGTCACAAGATAGCGAGGTGGGGTTAGAACAGCAAAATTAACAGAATGCATACAGACAGGAAAAGGTTTTGTATTTTATTCCGTGAGGTAAGCTTATGTGGAAAAGTTTCACTATACTGTGATGGCTTCAAAGCAGAGGACACATTTCATGAGTATGTCTTAACATGCCAGTCCTATGATCAGGATTCTTTTTATTTCAACACTGAAAAACCTAGTCTTACGTGTTTCATTGTCTGTTGTTTAAAAAAAAAAAAAAAGAAAAAAAAAAGTTATGACAAGAACGTGATTTACGTTTTCTGTGGTTCCTGTGACGACGTGAAGCCCGTCGTAGGTGGACTTGATGTAGATGCCCTACAAGGCAACGCACACTTTGTTAGGGCTGCGTGCAACCTACAAGCTCGCCACTTGAGGCCGCCAAACTCAAGCAGATCTCACCAGGCCCTCTCCGGGCTTGATGTTGGGGATGTGAACCTCCTCCACACACGACACTTCACTCTTGGACAGGTCGGAGGTCACCCGGGCTGTCTTCTCGCACAGGCTGTTCAGAGCTTGAGACTGAAACAAACACACAAACATGAATGTATACACACACACATGCACGCACACACACACACAAACTCAAATGCACACAAACATGCTCATAGACAAACACACACACACACACACACACACACTTGCACAAACACAAATGCACGTAAACACACACGTACATAAAAACACAAAAGCAAGCGCCTGCACACACAGGAATGCTTTAGCCTAAGAAAAACACCAAGCAACAGGAAATACCAAAACAAGCAGGAAACACTTGAGAAAAAAGTACACCTCACAGCATGTTTGTGACTTGAACTTGGCGACGAGCTCTAACAAGGTGAGCCTCGCACAACTAAAACTGGGTATACACTTATAATTTTTTCGTCCTTTCCGATCAAAGTCAGCAAAGACCCGATTATGGGATGCCTCAAAAGATGATCTTGAGTGATTATCCTCTGGTGTGTAGGGTGTTAGGGGTCATTGTTTTTCTCCCCGAGCTGTTCAGAAAATGTTAAACGTAGTGATGGTAAATCCTCATGCGTGTAGAGTTTACACAGAAGCTAAAAGTTAGCACGGCCTAGCTTCTTCTAGCTTTTCTAGCATAGTTTACCGGTACAGCGGTGCCTTGAGATACGAGTGACTCGACTTTTACGGGTTTTTCGGGTTACGAGCAGTCGTTCGTCCAATTTTTGTCTTTGCATATCTGGCGGCAATATAATCCTTCAAGCGATGGATATTTGAACACAAACAGTGGAGCAACACACGTAGACAGACAATATAACAATGCTCACAGGTCTATATTATTTATCCTCTACGAAAAACTAATACTATTGCTGAGGAGTTGTGTCGCCTCCTCTAGGCTCTATGTATGTCTGTTTTACTGTCTATTATACTGCCCCCAGGTGGCCAAGGTGTGCACACCAGTAGGAGCAGCACAATGACCATTGAATTGAAGCAAAAAGCGTGACAAAACATGTATTTGCATTCTCTTTATTTACATGATCACTGTATGTTTTTATAAAGTACAGTATTATCGTGTTATTTTTTTTCTCATTAAAAACACATTTTTAAAAATGCTTTTGGGGAAGGCTAGAACATCTTAATGGCATTTCCATTCATCTCAATGGGGAAAAAATGATTTGAGAAGCAAATGCTTTTGAGTTATGAGTGTGTCACGGATTCTCAAGGCACACACTGTACTACTACCACCAACACTGTCACTACTAGTACTACTAAAAATTGACCGTTCAAAACGTTTGTCCAGACCTTATTGGAAGTTTGAAGAGGAAAAGACACACAACACTCGGGATTCTGGGAACAAAAGGCTGTCCAACAGGAAGTGTGATCTAAGACAGGAAGTCAACGTTCCTGAGCTGAATAAACAAGGGCCAGGAAAAGGAAGCGTGTGTGTCTGCGCGTGTGTTTGTGTGTATCAGTTTGTGCTCCGGTATCAAAGGTGGAAGAAGAAAAAAAGAGTGACTGACCACTTCGAGACTCTTCTCCTCCATCTGATAAACGGTGAAGTCCTGTGAGGACAAAACACAAAAAACTCTGACGCAAGGACGCCTTTCGTAAACTTCGACCACAACAGAGATTAAAGGCTCGTGTGAACATTGTTCGGATTAGAAAAGACGCTTGAAAGCAATTCAAGTGTGGAAAATGAACAGAAAACAAAGCGATTATATTACAAGCACCTTAACATAAAACAAAGACATGTTGTCAATTTAAAACAACCACATAACTTTGCTATAACGTCTGTTCGCTTAATGCTAGCAGAATGGGAAAGGCCATAGATAGGCTAGCAAAAGTAGCATCTATTTGGTGGTGTTATAACACTTTAAGGAACGGACATTTGAACAAAAGCGGTGCAGCAACGGTATAGACAAACATTTTAACAACACTCACAGGCATATATTTTTCATCCTCTGCGAAAAATGGCGAATATTACCGCAGTTACTGAGTCTCTTACAGTAGTTGAGTGAAACTCTTCTTTGTTTGGCTGCATGACTGTATTATACTGCCGCCCGGTGGCCACGTTCCGTACACCAGAAGGGGCCACAATGAATTACTCACGATGCAAAAACGAATTAAACTTGTATCTCAAGGCAACGCTCTAGATCGATCTATCTAGTATTTATCCATTTATCTATCTTGTTGACAAACCAGCTTTGTCACAAAATTTGAAGAGGACGAGATGAAGACGTTTGACGACAACAGGAAGTGGCGCGTGTAAACAGCAGGAAGTGCTGGGAGGTAATTGGCTGACTGACCTTCTGGACGGTGGAGGTGAGCTCCAGACACAGTTGAATGATGGTGCTTTTGGTGGACATGAAGTCACTCGCGTTCGTCATGGGAGCCCTGCAAACAATCAATCAATCATTTATTTGCATTGCAACTTTGATAGTAAAACAAAACCAAAAACAAAAGGGCTTCACTGAACAGGCGAGAAAAGACAACAAACACCCCCAATGAGGAAACAGTGGGGGGGGGGGAAGCAAAGACGAATGGATAGAAAGATATACAAGGACTAAAATAAATAAATAAATACATTAATTAATAAATAAATCATACACAGCGGCCGACTGGTTAGAGCGTCAGCCTCACAGTTCTGAGGACCCGGGTTCAATCCCCGGCCCCGCCTGTGTGGAGTTTGCATGTTCTCCGCGTGCCTGCGTGGGTTTTCTTCGGGCACTCCGGTTTCCTCCCACATCCCAAAAACATGCATTCATTGGAGACTCTAAATTGCCCGTAGGTGTGACTGTGAGTGCGAATGGTTGTTTTTTTATGTGTGCCCTGCGATTGGCTGGCAACCGGTTCAGAGTGTACCCCGCCTCATGCCCGATGACAGCTGGGATAGGCTCCAGCACGCCCGAGACCCTAGTGAGGAGAAGCGGCTCAGAAAATGGATCATCATCATACACATCGAACACCATCATCGTTGGTCGCTCTGTGGTGATATCTTGTGTTACATAAAAAGACATTTAAAGTCCCTATGGTTGCTTGTTCACAGCTCCCTACGCCATTCTCCCGAACCGGGAGGAATTGCTTAGATCCGTTTTGCCGAATGCGGAAGTAGGTTGCGCATAGACTGTTACCTCTAATATTCATCTTATTATTTGTAAACACTTACTTGTGAAATATAAGCGTAAGAGGATCAAGGGTGATGAAGTCATCAACTCAAAATTATTGCACCCAATCTTGATTCTTTTATTACATGTGATTATTATTGAATTTATTTATTTGATTATTTATTCTTATTTAGATTTGTATTATATATTACATGAGCCCTGACATTGGCTAGTGACCAGTCCATTTGTTGTCCATATGCAACGTGCATATAATGTTAGTGAGAGAGGTCTCACTCTGTTGGCTGAACCAAAAATGAAAACAAAACAACACTAGTCAGTATTCCCAGTGACACGTGTCAAACGCTGGGAATGTTCTTCAGGCTCACACAAGCCTGACCTGGAAGAGGGAGACACATGTAAGTGTGCGTGTGTGTGTGTGTGTGTGTGTGTGTGTGTGTGTGTGTGTGTGTGTGTAATGAGCTGGTACGTGTCAAATCGTAAAACTTGAGTGACAGGCATTAGGGTCGTAAAGTGGACCCAAGTCCCACAAGAAATGTTGGGAATTCTTTGAAAGTATTCCAGGTGTTTGTTTGACTCGTGCAGCACGGTGGAGGCGTGGTTAGCACATTTGCCTCACAGTTCTGAGGTTCAAGGCACAAATCTGGGCTACTGTGTGGACGTTTTCCTGTGCTTGCCTGTTGTTTTTCCAGTATTCGCTGAAAAACACACTTCACCATTGCCATTTTTTTTTTAATTCTTTCTGAAATGGCCTAGGATAGATACCACAAGATGCTGCCAAAGCCCTATCTGAACAGGAACGCAATACAGTAATTGGTGCCAAGGAAGCATGCTGACGTGATACATCTTGACCGACTCGAGAATGTTTCCCCCCTCCAATGCAATTAAAACGGACGTCGATTTTCCGGTCCTTATCCGCTGGGGGTCCACTGTAATCGTTTTTATAGCAGTCATATGTCTCAAGATCTAATTTGTGACATGCATGAATGGATGAATGATTCCCACTGTCCCTGCCTACTATATCAAGCAAAACCACAGCAGATTGGCAAAGTCAACAGGGAAAGAAAACCTTGTAAAGTAGCAGCTGTTAGCAGGTTTTTTATTACTGTGGCATCAATTCTAATTTCGGTGAGCCAGTCTATGGCAGTTCACATTATTATGTTAGGATTAAGCTAGCAAACTTTCATTAGACCAGATTTGGTTTGGTTGACCACTTTGGTGTTCAAATATATAATGTTAGATTCTATTGTTTAATGTGTCAGTGTTACAGGAAACTAACTGGGAGTAACAAATAAACAGCTTGAAGCAAGCATGCTTTGCCTCTTATTTGGAGAATGGGCACTAAGGAATACTGAAGAAGTGTGTTTTAAAAAAAGTTTAAATGTTTTTAAAGCGTTCGGGAGCAGTAAATCTATAAAAATGAGATAATAAAGCTTTGAGTGCAAAACAGTTGCTTCAGCTCAGCACAACACATGACTGACACATCTTCTTCACCAATTGCTCCATTTTTCCACATCCAATATGGAGGTGACATTGATATACGCTTGAGCGCTCGGGGATGTCTACGTAAACATGATATCTGCGGTCATCATCGCCCACCTGTCCATCCAGGACAGCAGACTCTTGGCTGCGGCGATGAGCTCCACCACGGCGGTGAGGAAGTCGTTGGAGGGCCGGTGGGCGCTGTTGCTCTGGTAGGTCGGGTTCTTACGGCGCTGCGACACGGCGCCGCTCAGGTTTTGGTAGGCCAGCCTCATCTTGCCCACCAGCGTTTTCAGGTTTTCCGACTCCACGCCGTAGTTCTTCTCCCAGGGGAACCGACAAGCATCAGAACAGACTCACTTTGGCTCGATCAACATGAAAAAGCACTAGAAATAAAGTGCATCTACAAAGTAGTCAGAGCGGATCACTTTTTCCACATTTTGTCATCTTACAGCCTTATTCAAAAATGGATGATATTCATGTTTTTCCTCTCAACATTTTACACACAAGGCAGATGGTCATATGCAAAAAATATTCGGCAATGCAAGGTTTAATTCATAACTCAAGGCAATAACAAGCCTCCCGGTGTGTTCGGCAACACTCGTTCCAGTTGGGGCAACATCGACGTGACATCCTGTCAAAAGTCATGCCTACAAAATAAAATCAAACCAGTATAATAAGTTTCACCACATTTGCTTTGGCCCCGTGGTGGCTTATTTAGCAGTCGCACCCAAACTATTAAATATGGCACCATGTGGCCCGAGAAAGTGTGCTGAAACTGTGTTATTATACTGTTAGTTTTTTTGAAGGTCTGACTTTTGACAGGATGAGCGATGCAGATGTTGCCTGAGTGTTGCAGAGCTGACCGGGAGGGTTAATGTTTGAGTTGTTAATAAAAGTTTGCATTGTGGAATACGCCTTGACATCTCTTGAATCCTTTTTTACAGATGAAGTTAAAACCAAGACCAAATTTAGAAAAAAAAAATGAATCTTACATAAACTATGGCATGCAAAAACCGAGGTTCCACCGTATTACATATTTGGTTCAATTTATTGCTTTCTGAAAAAAACAACCACAATCACGACGGCGTACCAGTGCACAGAGCAGGTCGACCGCCTCCAGCATGAGCTCCTGATGTCCGACCTTCACCACGCCCATTGTTGTCAGTTCCTGGTGAGTCATCCTCAGGAGCTTCTCGCCGTCCACCCTGCTGCCACCTAAAGGCTGGGAGGTACTGCTGGAGGCTGTCGTCCAGACCTCAACAACAACAATAACACGTTCAGACCCGAGACCTTCCATGTGTTAGTTGATTTTTGATAATGACATAAGATTATTAAATCATGAATATGGAGAGTGTATGTATAAATATCGCTGCTGTGACATCTTAATTTCTGACACATCTAACCATCCCCTGTATCTAGCCATCCATCTATCTATGTACTCATCCAAATGCATGTGTGAAAAGTTTTCTGGTGGGGGAAAACTTTTTTTTTTTTTTTTTTTTTTTTTTTTTTTTAAAGGGAACCCTTTAAATCCAAATGACCTCACGTGACCTTGCCTGTTGTGGTGGCGCCACTCCATCGCCAACCCTCTACTTAATAATAACCGGTCAGCCCAGATTGAACCTCATCACATGACGCCCGTGTTGCCTTCCACTGGGCTCCTTTCTTGTCAGAACAGACAAACAAACAAACATGCTTTGGGCAGCAAATGGCAGATGTGAAGCGGTTGGCGTTAAGGCAACAAAATGTCCGAGACGATGAGCATTAGCAGCGTGTGGTGCTTGACGTGCTGCCGCCTGGAAGACAACAGATGGCCGGCCGGCACTCATTCACTCACCGGGAGGGCAGGGAGGAACATTCCGACCAAACAAAGTGCTGATGTGATACTTGTGTGTTTGGTTGCGCACCTCCACCACCAAGAAAAACAACAACTACAACAGCAACAAGAACAAGCTTGAGAACCACTGTGGAACTACATCATCATCTACATGTTATTTTGAGACAGTTTTCGTTCAACTGTAACCAGGGAAGACTTTAAATTGGGAACGCCTGACAAATATGCGATGAACAAGCTTGACAAAACAAGAACGTTGTCATTGGCTGTGCTATTATTTTGAAAGTCCAACCAATACTCACTGTACAAACTTCACAGAGAATTAAACTTGTTGTTTTCCATTCTCATATTTGAAAGCTTCATATTCCCAAGTTTAACTTTGTCAAACTGGTACTTAAATTGCCTCAAAATTCATATTCCAGGTAATATAGTAAAATTATAGTCCATCTTTTAATACATCAATTTCCAAATACTGTCTCGTTGGAAAGTCACCTCTCCTAACCTTATACACTGGAACTTCGGTTTTATTATTAGGAGTGTCCCGATCTGATCTTTGAGATCGGAAATCAGTCAGATGTCAGCAAAAAAAAAAAATAAAAAATAAAAAATAAAAAAAATAATAATAACATGGATCAGATCAGACTGGATTTCAAATCTTGATTTTACCACTCTTATAGAAGTAGTTTATTCCATGCGCCGCTCCAACACTTCCATCCAGCAGAGCCCACGTGATCACAACAACAGCTTGATAAGGTGCCAACATCGTAGCAATGATTAAGAGTTGAGAGTCCAATTGAAGTTCACTGTAAAACTAAACAGACACAACAAAATAATTTCACCTATTGGACGTTCAAATACCTCACAAACTCAAGTTTCTTTCTTCGTTTTTGCTCACAAAAATCGTGAGCTCAAAGCTAACACACAATGAATGAAAAACACCATTGAGGAGCTAATGAAAATTAGCATCAGCCTTGCGGCACTTGTATCTCTCAAAATAATGACCATCGGTACACAAACTCTGCATGAACATATGCAGACAGGCAATATAACGATACTCTCTGGCATATTTTGTTCAAACTCTGTGAAAAACGAGCTATAATAATAATAATATTCAATTGTGACTTCTTCTCCTGTCTTTGTTACTGCTCGTGTTTATACCATTGCATGCACCACACTGCCCCTCAGAGGTCAAGACTTGCACAGCAGTTACATTATGTAACCCATTGGTTAATAATAAATGTGTCAGTATTTCTCATACCTACTGTTGCTGATTATTGATCTCAGTTTGAGTAATACCATTTGATCAAGCCTTTTCTGAAATTCCGTACGACAAAATAAGTACATTATGTATGATTATCGCTGAAATCGGACCAAACCGATATTGGTATCGGCTAAAAGTCAAGGCTGCAATATTGGTATCGGATCAGAATTGAAAAAGTTGGATCGGGACTCCCCTAGTTATTATACTGTGTGGTTTTATTTTGAAAGTCTGACTTTTGACAGGATGTGTTACGCAGATGTTTCCTGAGTGTTGCAGAGCAGACCGGGAGGATAATTGTTTTAAATTGTAAATAAAATCTTGCATTGTGGAATACGCCTTGCCGTCAGTTGAACCCTTTCTACACAACTTATAAAATGCTTTGGACGAATGCACTTCGATAATGGCGTAGTCATTCGTTTTTTGGGTCAGAAAACCAAGCGGACAAAATTTAGCCCCCGAAAATTGTCAAAAAACAAAACATATGAAAACTCAGGTGTAGGAAAACCAAGATTCCACTATCATCTTTCCATAACCATTAAGGAAAAGGTCACGAGGTCAACCTAGATGAAAAGTCGCTTCCTTTCAAACTAAAGAAAAGACAGTCGTTAAAACCTAAAATTAATTCAACTCCCCTTTTCTGTAGGTCAATGTCATCACGCGACGGCGAGTATTGTTGACATAAATCTCGTGTGTGAAACTACGGTGAAGTTAGTCAGTGGCCCGTTGAGTTAAGTATTGCTGCTACAAAGGATTATGAGTAACGAAGACCTCCTTTCCTTTCCGAAAGGTTGGTCAGGACTACTTTATGCTATAGGTGACATATTAGGTGAAATATTTTGCATTGGCTGGCAACCAGTCCAAGGTGTACCCCACTTCTTACACAAATCTGGGATTGGCTCTAACTCACTTGCCCACAGAAAATAATAAGGCCTATAAAAAAAATGGATGAATGGATGGAGGTAGGGTTAAAAGTTTGCATTGAGGCACCCTTCCTTGGCATTTTTTGGAATTCGAACAAGTACTTCCGGGTCAACCAAAAATCTGAATCCGAAGATGACCTCTGTCTTCCTGAAGTTCACCCTCCAACTTCCTAAATGTTAAATTCCTAATTCTTGAAGATCATTATTCCTGCTCAAGCTTCTAAACATCAACTGACACGCCTGCTCCCTAAATGTCAGATTGCAACTTCCTGAAAGTGACAATCCTACTTTCAACTTCCTGCCAGCATGATAGCAAAAGGAGTTGATGAGGATTGCGGTGCTGATGGCCAACACCACGCTATTAAGACCGCACTTCCTGGCGGGATGAACGTCACCTAGAAGCTTCAAGTCCATGGAAAGTGAAAAAACATTTCTTGTAAATTTCCGACAACAGAGAAGAGTTTAATTTATTAACATTTAATTGATTAAAAATAAACCAAAAAGTATATGAACTTAGGCTGCAAAATGGTGAAAAAGCAAGCCGTTGTCTCTGCTCGTAAACCACTGTGGGCGTGTCTGCTGAATGTTCTAAAACCACGCGCAACTCCCAATCAAATACCTTTAATGTGACCTGGAAAAATGGATGCAACATTGTGGACTATCTTTTTTCTGCCTACACATAACTTCATGTTTGAGCCGTGAAAATATATTGGCTTAAAGCCTCAGGTGGGTGGAATATAGCCCACTGGGTCGTTGCGGGGCTTCTCCACGCCGCGACAACGAGGCGCTCTAAAGCGGCCACGCTCACATGAAGCCCCGTTCTACATTCGTTCATTCGTTCTTCTGCCCTCTCCCTGCGACGTGCGCACACTTACGGCCGACAACGGGCCGTTCTAATCGCCAGCCCGAAGCCCTGTTGCACACGCTGCCTGTCAAGTCTGACTTTTTTCATTTTTCCACCCTCCTCGCATTTCCACCCTTTTCAACAAGACGTGGGCACACTCATGGCCGCTGTAAAGCGGCCACGTCGGCCGACTGCTCAACGGGATGATGCATGTTTGAGGTGAAGGCATAGCTAGCTAACTAACTACATATCGTAATTGCATCGGATAACCGCTGATGCGAACGAAGGCACTCAAGTTCTTATGCCGGATTCCACACTGCGTCACGCGAATCATTTTAGCCAGGCACCAAAAAAAACAAAAAAAAATATCAGAAAAACAATTCAACACTATTGCTCGACAATTCAGTGTTACATAGTTCTTAGTCTTTGCACAGTTATCTTCAAACGTAGAATGTATTTAGAAATAAATCTCTTTCCAGTGTCTTTATGCACAACAACACAAACATTCCTTGTGTTGGGCATACAATTCTCCAATAAACTGAAATATTCCAAGGATTGAGAACTAGAGGGAGGAAAGAGAAGGAACTAAAGAGCTCCCTGGAGTATGCACACATTGTAAAACATGGTTGTCATTCCACACGTTGAAGGTTTTGAGTGCAGCCGCAGCCCCTTTATTTGCTTTGCTGCCTTCAAACTCGTGTACCTTGGCCAATTATTGAACAGATTATTACTGTTCTTGGGGATTTGACTAATGCCACAGAGTGAGAGATTTCAGGTTTCACTGTTGGTCCAAGGAAGAAGCTAGGGCTGGCCAAATATTCCATTTGAATAATTTAAGTTCAATTGTCAGGATAATTACGAAAAAGTAAGAACAAACCAAATATTGGACATTCTTTTAATACGTCCCAGCCCTAAAAAGATGCCATTACATTTTGGCGCCCATCATGATAAATACTTTTAAATACCTTTTTTAGTAACAAATTGTCTGCTCAGGCACATGAGCAAAGAGCAGCTGCTCATCAACACGCTAGTTAATTATTGAGCAAAGATCAGCATCTAGTTCAACTGAAACACACACACACACACACACACACAGGCTATTCATAGTCGCACGTGGACACGCTCACGGTTCATAACCGACTGACTGCTGTGTTGACCAAACAACAACAATAGACATTCGAGAGGAAAAGCCTTTCCTTGATGGAGCAGTGCACCTTCACAAGCAGGAAGTGCCATTGTGTGTGCAACACAAGCATGCGTGCGCACACACACACAGGTTTACAATGTTTGGGGGGAGCTGGTGATGGGCTGGTGGGGTTGTGGTAGAGCAATGTGTGTTTCTATGTTTGTTGTGTATTGGTTTAATCGATGTTTTGTATTATTTTCTGTATTTGTGTTGGGAGATGCTGCATCTCAATTCAAACACAGACAGTAGAGCAACACATCTAGACAAACAATATAACAATATGGCCAGGCATGTATTCTTTATCCGCTGCAAAGAACGACTAATTATTATTGACGTACAGAGGAGCTGAGACCATCTCCATGTACAGTACAGTGGGCCACCGCTATTCGCAGGCGATAGGCACCAAGCCAGACCACGAATAGTGAAAACCGAAGAATAACTGATGCTAACTTTAATTGTCATTAAAAAAAAAAAAAGAGTTCCCTCTAAAAACCAGCGAATAGGTGTATTTGCAAATGCCGAATCACAAATCTGAGGTGGTCCACTGTGAATCCGTATGTTTGTATTATACTACCCCCGGGAGGCCAAGGTGCACACACCTGAAGGAGCAGCACAATGTCCATTGAATTGAAGTAAATACTGAAGCAAAAACTTTTATTTCTTTACATTCTATTAAATTATGTCATTACTGAATTTTTTTATAGAGTAATATTTCTTATTAAAAACACATGACAAACATTTCAGTTTTTTTGCTAGGCTGATTCGTGGATTAATGGCATTTCCATTCATTTCAATGGGGAGAGATGATTTGAGATGCGCTTGTTTTGAGTTACGAGCATGGCCACAGACCAAATTGAACTAGGCACCCCTTTCAATGACCATGTATACTGTATATGCAAATGTAACATGTATGTATTTAACTTATACATGCATGTATAACAATTTACATATACAGGAACTTGTAAAATACACAAGCATGTGTAACATGTATGTGCATGCAAGTTTCTGTTGTTTGTGTTAGTATCTCTCACTCTCTCGCTCCCTGTCTTCGTTTTCCCGTTTCTCCTCCCACTGAACAAACAAGACACTTACGATCCTCCTTCTTTCCTATCAGAGTCCAAACCGCAGAGTTTCTGTTAGGATTTGGACTCCTTCCAACCCTCTCGTGGGAATTCTGCTACTGGAATGGATGGCAGAATGCCTCAAATGTCAAAGTTCTCGCTTGTCGGTGTCAAAACAACGAGAGGATGCGATGTGTGAGCGCGTGTTGCTCGTCATACGAGCATCAACACGCGGATCCGTCCCAACACGGTGAGCTCGTCCCGGGTCATGTGATGACTTCGATGCATGTGCGTGTAAACAAGACAGGGTGGCACCTGACAGTTTTGTGCACAAACACACAACGCGCGCACACACACACACACATTTGGGCACGTCTCAGACACCAACGTGACATCAGTTCATGAGCTCATTAACATATTTAACTTGACCAAGCTTGTCTGTGAAATTCAGGTTTGTAAAACACTGTCAAGACTAACAGGTACCTGCAGATCGTGGCTTTGGGTTTGAGATCAGCACAGCTTTGGAGTGGAAGATAAAAGATTAGGCGGTGAATCTCGGCTAGTCACGTTGTTGATCGGGGAGAGAGATGCTAACACGTTGGAATTTGGAGTTTAGGCACCTCCAACTCCAACAGGGTATGTATGGTATAAACAATGTGTCGTGGTAGGTAGTAGAAAAGTGTGTGTCACAAGCGTGAGGAAAAAAAAGACGCAGCTCATGATGTGAATGGCGAGGGCCATGTAAGAAAGCGTGTTTCTTTGTTGCATATCTGTCAATAAATCATTAATTTGCCAGCAAAAGCCCTTTCTCAGACTTACTTTCTTGTTTTGCCAAAAGCAAAATTGGTTAGCATCGAAGTCACTGTTTTGCTTTACAAGTTTCTTTTCACAAAAATCAGGTTTTCTATGCTTCTTGGTCAGAAATGATATTTTTGTATTTTGGGTGAAATGAACCCACGTTCTACTGCGGATTACGAAAGAATGGAAAAATACCCAAACTGACTTTTTTGTTTTGCTGAAAGAAGAGTGTCTACGCATTCTTTTGCTAGATGTGGCGTTTACGTTGTCACAGCAATAGATCGGTCAGAATACTCAAATGGCTGACAATGGGGGGCAACTATGCTTTACAATGGCTAGCAGTGAATGAGTTAAGAAGACACATGACAACTTTTTTAAATTGTGAAAAAAATAGACGTTATGTCTCAATTAACATATCTAATTTGACGAGCACAGAGGCCGAATCAGCATCTTGATTGATCATGTTGTCAGTGTCAAAGTTACTCCAACTAAATCATCAATTTCGAATAATCATGCAATCCCTTAAACAACTTTGTGAAAAGCCTCGTGGTCATGTGACCCCAGTGTCAAATCTTTTCATCTTTTCACACATAACAAAGTCCAATCTGCCGCCGGCACGCTAACCTCGTGACCCTGGGCTCGGTGGGAGGAGTGTGTGTGTGTGTTTGTGTTCACTTTAGTGGTGAGGCTTGTTTACAGCTTACTGACAAGTCAACACAGCACAAATGATGTGTTGTGAGATCGCACCGTTGCTTGTTAACGCATCATCTTCACACTTTTATTTTTGCCTCTTTTTATAACATATTTGCATTTGACTTTTACTTCTTAATTGTCTTCCGCATACCTTTACTTTGTACATCTCTGTTTACTTGGGGTTCACATTTGATTTTTGAAAAAACAAAAACATCGCCAGACCATTTTGAAAGGATTACAACTGGCTTTAAAAAATATATATATTTAAATGCTTTCATGTGAAATTTTACTAAGGGTCAAAACACCCTAAACTACAAGGAGTGAAAATGTATTGAGATACAATTACTGTATCCAATTTCCTTATACGTCGCTTTTTCAAAACATTTGAAGACTATACAGTTGTGTGCCAAAAGTTAAAAAATGGTATAATACATTATACAATCTATCCAAACAGTGTAAATACATAATCATGCATCTTCTTTTTCATCATTATGTACGTGTGGAGCGGTTTCTTGACTGTACGAGTGCTCGATTTTCCATGTTTTTCAACTCACGAGGAATCAATTCAGCCAAGATTTGAGTTATGAGTAAGCTTCAGATATGCTGCCGCTTGAGTGAAGTGAATAAAACTGGAGCAATTAAGGTGCGCGCATATGAGCAAAGAGTGCCAGTCTGCTAATATTCAAAAAGTCAAACTCACAAATGACAACAATTCCAAGGAGCTTCTGTATTCCACAACTCACGCCTCGACGCTCACACCGGCTAAACGGCCAACCCTACTTCAGCTCCTGATGTCACTCACTAGGCCACGCCCCTAAAAGGCACACATCTAACTCACAAATACTACAGTACGTCCAGCAATTCCACTTTATGAGACCAGTTTATTTTCTGATTTATTGTGCTATTAGTGTTATTTTTCTTTTTTTTTTTAAAAAAAAAAACAAAGGCACCACTGTATTATTAGTGTACAGTATTCATTTGATTGAAACAGTCCCAGCCAAGCTGAGTGGTTTACTTATCTTTCTGGATGCTATCAATTCAACTTTCGATTTTTTTGTCTTTCCAGCGTTCGTCACTGTAGACTTAATTTTTGGACTTGAAACGTCGTCACAGTATCAATGTTTGGAGCTGCTTCGAATCAAAACCCTCGAGGTAAGATTTGCCGTGATGGAAGCATAAATACACGTTATGATGGGTTTGTTCTTGGATAATTTTAACGTTTAGCATCACTTTCTCTGTGTCAACTTTGACGACTTGAGATGTTCGTTGTTCTTACCTGTCATCCAGTCCAGGACTTGCTGGGGGCTCCATGCGCTCACAGCCTCCATGTCTGTCGCTAGGAAAGTTCAAATGATCCTAGGAAAGCGCTCAAAAGTCATAATTATTGACAGTTAGGATGATTTAAATTGGTCATGGTGGGGAGTGAGGAGCGAGTGCTTTGCTCTCCTCTCGTGCACGTTTTCTAGTGAGAGGTGCGCGTGCGCGTCAGTCTCCTGCACTGACCACGCCCACTTCTGCTGTCCGCCAATCACGACGCCGCCATTATGAGCACTCAAAGCATTTTACGAGGACGCTTAAAAAAATCTTACATTGCTTGTTTTATGACGATGGTAGTGACGTGTTATCCAGCAATATGTTCATTTGGCTAAAAAAAAAAATTCAAAAAGGCCTAACCAATGGCGCCAACGAGCGGCTAAAAAAAAAAAAAAAAAAGTTCAAAAAGGCCTAATCAATGGCGCCACCGAGCGGCAAACGTTGTTGAAGTACATATTAAAACAGAACAAAATAACGCTCATTTTCTAATTTATGATTCCTGCTGTTTACAGTGCTGTGCTTACTGTTCTACAACAGGAGCAGTGTCTAACGTTACCATTTAGCTCAATTAGGGTCAAACTACATGTAGACAATACAAGTTGGGGTCACAATTTTTTTGTTTAAGGTAAACACAAGTGTGCTTTGACAATGTATTCCGATAGTTTCTAGTTACGTTTCAAAAGTGTCAGTAGCAGTCCAATTAGCACAATATCTATATTACTTTCAGAAGCAATTAAATATCATTATACAAGTCAGATCTTGTCTGGAATGCAGGCGGAAGCTGGAGCACCATGGATTCAAACTCTTACCTCAAAAATGTGAGGCAAAATGAAGGCAACCTTTGTAGTTAGTTGTACTTTCACAATGTGTACACAGATTATATATTTACACATGTGCCATTGCTTACCTTTAAAATCAAGCACATTTCTAAGCAATAAAATGACAAGTCCATTAGGCAGTGGTTAGACCAGCTATGATGGAAGCTACACAGATATTGCGATGGATGCCTGAAGATTTGAACACATCAGGGGTCTTTGCAGGCGTGCCAAGTTTCAGAAAAAGGGTGGCATGTAGGAAGAGAAGTGATGGAGACAAAATTACACTACAGGGGCCTTGAAAGAGAACGACTAAGACCAGACGGAAATATTTAATCAGATCTGAAAGAGATTGAAGGCCTTAACAGGAATATTTGCAAAAGTTTCATCGTACAAACCAGCAAGCCAGAATTTGGATGGTGGGGAGGAAAGAACAGGTTTTAAATATACCTCCGATAAGATCGCAGTCACTGCCATTACGGAAACAAAGTGGATGTCCTAATCAGGAAAGACGACACCAACCATTTGAACAGTACACAACTTTATTTCGTCATCTGGATTTAGAGCTGGTATTCGGGGAATTCAAAGACCACTTCTTTGCCTGTGAGCTTTTTGTAGACGCCGGAGAACGTTTCCACCTGAAACCACACATCACATTACACGTAAATATTTTGAGCATTAATACAGTGGTACCTTGACTTGAATGACTCGTCCGAGTAAAATACGAGGTCCACCACGGCCCCATCTGAAGATTAAAATTTTTTTGACCAAGCAACTGCTTGTACCTCAGAACTCAAGGTACCACTGCATTTTAATGATTTGTTACACAAATGACTTATTTGTGCCTAACATGAGCAAAATAACATTTGAAATGTGAACTGCATGGTTTGCCTCCCCAGTAATGGCCCCAAAGGACTCTGGGAAGGTGTAGGAATATGCAGGACGCTCGTCCTCGCCGACAGCAAAGTCGGGGACGGAACATTTTGTTCGACGTCGTGGAACGGGAATGTACATCTTAGCACGAGGCTACGCTCCCATACGCCACCAGGACAGAGCCAGGAGAGAAACTCGCTGGATGTCGACGTCGGATCCGAGCCGACCTATCGGGACGAGGGGGCGGTCAGACGTACTTTGTGTTCCACGTTGTTCTGCTGCGCCTTGTCCAAGTGGACCTTGATGAGCCTGCTGCAGTCCAGCTTGACCCGGATTCTCTTGCCCACAATCTCGCTGGGGAACACCAGGTCCTCCAAGATGGCGTCATGTACCGCCGTCAGCGTGCGGCTAAAGGAAGACGGGGAGTTAGCACACGGAGCAACTTGTATACTAAATTCACGACAGGTGTTTTATCCATGCCACTTATATCTTGGTCTCATGATGTCAATATGGGAAGAGCATGACGAAGAGAACTCTCTTCTAAATTCAAGCAGGAAATATATTGGTCCATTTATGGCTCAAACACCGGTTGTGAATTTGGCCATTAATCTCCTTGTTCAAGGACAGCAAGTTGCAAGACGCACACACTTAGCCACTAAATGACGAAACTATTTGCAGGCTGTCCTCTGAGATTCAAATGTCCAGCTGAGAGTTGGAGTTCAGCGACTGCCGCTCAGTCCACATAAACCAACAATGGACTGGTCCCCAGTAACAGACATCAACCAGCGCATGGCAACCCTCTATCGGGTTATGAGACCCCACATACAATATATTGTACTATTACTTTTTTTTTATTTAATAAAAAAACATGGTACGATTGTCACGGAAGAAAGGAATGGCCGCAAAGAGGAGACGTACAGAATAAGGAGAGTGTGGATATTTTGAGGCTGTTGGCGATGATCAGCGTCCCATTCACCGACTTCATTTCAGCGACAGACTGTGCTTTGCTTTCTAGCCACAACTACATTTGAAATTATAAACAAACACAAGTCAAAAGGTCCCTTTTGTTAGTTCTGCTTAAAGTCACAACAATCGTCAACTGTCTCCAGGAAGTTGACATCAAGAAATTTCACATTCAAACATAAAGGTGAGTGTTTAGGAATTAAAATGTGCACTGCATGGTTTGCCTCCCCAGTAACGGCCCCAAAGGACTCTGGGAAGGTGTAGGAATATGCAGGACACTCGTCCTCGCCGACCGTCGAGTCGGGGACAGAACTTTTTGTCTGACGTCGTGGAACGGGAATGTACGTCTTAGCACGAGGCTACGCTCCCATACGCCACCAGGACAGAGCCAGCAGAGAAACTCGCTGGATGTCGACGTCAGAATCAACACATGCAAACAAACATCCTTTAAAACAGCAGGATGGACGATTTCAACTCACCTCCTGGGACGCTTCTGCTTATTCTTCGTGCGGCTTTTTCTGGTGGGTTTGGGCAGAATTCTCCTCTGGAAGTCAACAACAGTCACCGTTTAGTCTCATCAAATACACCGATACCACATTGTTGGAGGGGGCTGTGTTCCACTTGCACTCGCAATAGGTGAAAATTCACAATTGGTCATATACATTTTTAAACTTGCCTTAAAATTCCCCTCATGATAAAAATCCAGACAAAATATAGAAAATACATTTTTGACTAAATAGTTTAACCCCTAAAAATCCATGCCACACACTTTAATCACAAAACTACGACTTTTTCCAGACCAAGTACAACAACTCACGATATGTTGAATTTCTCACCGAGACTAAGTACCTTTACTTGATCATTTAAATACATCCTGCGATTGTGGTGAAAATGTTTAATTTGAAATCAAATACCGTTCAGAATCAAACTTTTGACCATAGCACCTAACCCAAGTTTCACTGCAATATAACACTTCAGCGTAACTACTTGTCACTACTGGAATTTTATCATCCAATTGCAGTTTTTTCTTTTAACAGTCTTGGCACACATTTCATTTAAACGTAGCCTGTAACAAAGTTTTCCACTGATGTGGTATCTCCATCTAAACACAAGGAGGCACTAGATAAAAAGGAGTACATATACGGGACAGTCGCTTTATAATCGGCCAACAAAATGCTGTCGTTAATGTTGAAAGTATCTTCACACGCAGGACTCCACCTGACCGAATTTATGTCAGGCTGGTGAAGTTGTATAAGCGGTCGCAGTATTGGAAAATGTTTTGGGTGATGGTATGAGTAAAGACAAACAGTATGGAGACAGATACTTTTATCGGTGCATTCCTAACAATGTACCTCATAAAAATTACATTGTTGTGATGCAAATAAAACATTCCTGATCTAAATAAGGTTTGTGTAAAATGTGCACTGCATGGTTTGCCTCCCCAGTAATGGCCCCAAAGGACTCTGGGAAGGTGTAGGAATATACAGGACGTTCGTCCTCACCGACTGCAAAGTCGGGGACAGAACTTTTTCTCCGACGGTGTGGAACGGGAATGCACGTCTTAGCTCGAGGCTACGCTCCCATACGCCACCAAAACAGAGCCAGGAGAGAAACTCGCTGGATGTCCACGTCGGAACAAACAAATAACTGAGATCCATTTGACGTGGCACTTCGAACCTGTGCGATGAAGACAACGTGCTTCCCGCTGAACTTCTTTTCCAGCTCCCTGACCAGGCGCACTTGAATCTTCTGGAAGGACTTCAGCTGAGGAACGGGAACAAAGATGATGATGGCTTTCTTGTTGCCAGGAACCTCGATCTCCTGTGAAGCGACAAAGGCACAGGAGTTCGGTGCCAAAGATCAAAAATACACATTGTCACAATGGTCATTCGAGAATGTGCACTGCATGGTTTGCCTCCCCAGTAACGGCCCCAAAGGACTCTGGGAAGGTGTAGGAATATGCAGGACGTTCGTCCTCGCCGACCGCGAAGTCGGGGACAGAACTTTTTGTCCGACGATGTGGAACGGGAATGTACGTCTTAGCACGAGGCTACGCTCCCATACGCCACCAGGACAGAGCCAGCAGAGAAACTCGCTGGATGTCAACGTCAGAGTCAACACATGCAAACATTAAAAAAGCAGGAAGGAGTATTAACAAAATGAGAGCCTGGAATAGTTTCCAGCCAACATCAGGGCAAATGAAGACAGACTAGTTGCTGGTCAATATCAGGGCTGTAGAAAATGTAAACAACCCATCCGTCCATTTTCAACACCGCTGATCCTCACTAGGGTCACGGGTATGCCGGAGCCTATTCCACCCAGCTAACTGCGGTTGAGAGGCGGGATACACCCTGAACAGGTCACCAGCCAATTGCAGGGCACATCTAAACAAACAACTATTCGCACTCACATTCACACCTAATGGCAATTTAGAGTCTTCAATTAACCTACCCTGCATGTTTTGGGGATGTGGGAAGAAACCGGAGTACCTGGAGAAAACCCACCCAGGCATGGGGAGAACATGCAAACTCCACACAGGCCAGGCCGGATTTGAACCCGGGTCCTCAGAACCATGAAGCAGACATGCTAACCAGTCAGCCACTGTTCCACCATGCAAATTACATACATACACACACACATGTATTTATTTATATATATATATATGTGTGTGTGTGTGTGTGTGTGTGTGTGTGTGTGTGTGTGTGTGTGTGTGTGTGTGTGTGTGTATATATATATATATATATATATATATATATATATATATATATATATATATATATATATATATATATATATATATATATATATATATATATATATATATATATATATATATATATATATATATATATATATATATATATATATATATATATATATATAGTACACATATATAATACATACACACATGTCCAGAATTAGATAGTTTGGATTTATAAAATGCACAATCACTTCTAACAGATAAACAGATTCACCACAAAATGTTATGATTGCATTTTCACTCCTCACTTCATGATCATCTTCAGCAAATGACATCTTACATTTGATCGACGTTGTCTTTAGCGGTCTTAAAATTAGCTTTACTTAGAGCTCAATCTAGCTCCAAAATGCTTGTTCCTCTCACCTTTGCTGCAGTGATGTTGAGTTCTCTCAGCTGAGCCTTGAGATCAGAGTTCATCTCCAGCTCGAGCAGAGCCTACAGGGTGACAAAGCACAACAATCATGAGATGCAGAGACATTGCATTTGTCATTCCCATGAAAATAAAATTAAATGTAAATCAGCTGAGGAACGCAGATGGAAAGAAGGTTTGTCTGAACTTCAAATTGTGGCGTCTTCAGCATGGTGTGATTGTTGACGGGATTTCAATACACGAGCTCAACGGTGAGGAGAATCTTTTATTACATTTTCAGTTTGACGAGTAGCTGGTTCAGACTCTTGAAAACGGGTATGTTCAGAATGCACGTGGTAGAGGTTACCGAAGGGGCATCTTCCTGCTAAATAACAACTTACAACTCATTGAAAATATGTACAACCTTAATTTATTTCTTTTTATAAGTACAGGCATGTCTGTTCTTGAATGATTCAATGTGGAAAATCATTATGCACACTATCATTCTAAGGTTCACGGTTTGTCATTCAATCGCAACAAAGTCCAAAACTTTTGACGTCTATATTAACAAAGCATCTCGACACATTAAAAGCTAATTATTTATGATTTATAGTTATGAGTTTGTTACATAGGGGTGACGTGTTCACACTTACCTGGGATATCCCTGACTCAAACTCGTCTGGTTTTTCGCCATTTGGCTTCACAATCTTTGCACTAGTGCTGAACATGGCCTTTGTCTCTGCAAAAAGTTTGATCTGGCTTTAAAACGTACAGTGACCAACACAACATAGACGCACAAATATGGCTATACACTACCACACCAGTTATCAATTCAAGTGTATTTACTTTGTTATAAAGTCTATGGTTACGTCTTTTATGATGACACTCCATGCCCAAGTTAACAACAAAATAAAGCCAGTTAGGTAGTTCGCTAAGCTAACGCATTAGCCAGCAGTTTAGCAAGCAGCCACAGTGAAGCTCAGCCAGACGTCGGGAGTCTTTACAAGTAACATTTTGCATAATTTAGCACGACGACTCCCACAGAATGCTTCAAAGTATTGTTGGCCAATATCTCAAAAGAAGCAGTCAAAGTGAACACATGCACGGCCTGCTCGGCACCCCATTACAACTAGCATTCACCGCAGCTATTCCACCACGCTTTGTGGCACCGTTTCAAACTACCATCCACTACCACAAACTACTCAATCTAAGCCATCGTGGATCTAAAAATGTTTACGATACAAAGACGCGTCCCTTAAAGCTTGCTTTAATACATTATAGAGCATAACCATCCATCTTGCCATAATGTCACGACTAACCTCAGTCAACGACGGCCAAGGAAGAGGCCGGATCATCGCGAGAGCTGAATTAATACACAGCAGCGGGAGCGTAAACTATCGCGGGAGAAGGTTGGCGCTTGTCGGATCATCCCGAGATTTTAATGGGCCGGGATTAGGCACCCGGAAACGAATGGTTTACTTAAATTTTGGAATTATAATCTTTTGTGTATTTTCTGTAACCACATAACTAGGCGTTTCGTTTACAATGGTAATAATAGTAATATAAATTTTAAGAAAACAATAAAAAACACTAAAACGAAATCAAAATGGAAGTACGACAGATATAAAAGCAACAAAAACGGAAATAATCCATTGAACCATGCACTCTTAAAAGACAACAGATGACTTTGTTTAAATTATATGTTTTCATCTTGTGTATTTTATTTTATTTTTTTATAACCACAAAACTTTTTATTTACAATAGTAATTTGTAACACTTAATTTCCAAAAATCTAATTAGAAGTGCAACAAGTATAAAGCAGTAAAACCAGAAATAACAAATAAAACTACAAACTTTAAAAAGACATGATGTCTTATTTTATTTTTGTAATTATATTTTTCCCATCTTTTGTATATTTCCTACAACCACATAACTTGTCTTATCGTCAACAATAATACAAACCTAATTTCACCCCCCCCCCACCAAAATTAAACTCAAGATATAAAATTAAAACCAGAAATATTTTTTTTAAAATTGAAGTTGTATTTCTTATTATTAAATAGTACAGAGCAACTTTATAGTGTAATTTAGAGAGTGATATGTATGGCTACTGACTCAAATGATTGGAACTTCAAACTGTGTTGGGGTTTATGATTTTATTTACAGCATCTTTATCAAAATGAAATGAAATATATGCAGATCATAAAGTACAAATGTCATGGAAAGCAGGTTGTGAAACGCATGTCAGTCTGATGATGAAGAGATTCCTCGTAAAAAAATGGGCATCTTGAAACACGTGACAACATTCCCTGAAGCGCTACAAAAAAAAAAAAAAAAAAAAAAATCCCCAGGTGGTACCTGTAAAGGGCTTCGGTTCAATTTCCCAGCATTGCCGTGAAGACAACTAGCGCCTCTTTGTGGCCGGCAAGGTGACAACACTTCCTAAAATTCAGGTTATGACACTTAACTTTTGATACAAAAAATGTCATGACAACAAAAATGTAGATCAACTGGTGTTTCTCCTCAGATCCTTTTTTTTTTTTTTTTTTTTTTTTAGCTCCAGTGGTGAATGTTTGTTTATAAAAGCAAAGGTGGCTCGTCTCCCCTCTGATATCTTGAATGTCTGCCAAAAAAAAAAAGGATTTCTCCTCTTAATGGGCGGTCTTGTGTGTGCGCAACGTTTGCGTCTGTATGCGACTTTCCTCCAGCGTCATGAAGCAACCGCTCATCTCCTCCTTGACTGGCACGCCGCCCGTGCCCAAGTCGCACGTCATCACCGCGATGGGACCCTTGCCACCTTTCAGGTGCACCTTGATGTTGTCCTGCACCACACGCGCACAACCGTGAACACTAAAAGTGCAACGATTAATCGACAACTATTTGGATAATTGATTACATGTTAAATTATACATGCATGATGATCGTATGACGATTTTAACAATGACCCTAGAAAGTGCTGTGCAATATGGACACCATTTTATACCCATAAAATTGCATATGTAATATGTATATGTAGTATTTTTCCTTAAAATTACAATAAATTCATGGGATTTGAAAAAATATTTTGTCCTTTTATTTATTTTTTTAAATATAGAAAAAATACTAAATGGATCAAATCCAACTGTCACATTCGTGCAATAGTTGGATTAAGCGTGGGTTGACTGGTCATGCCTGGAGAGTAGGGTGTAAAAATGGCGCAATGTAAAGGCGACTGTTGGGTTATTGTCACGGACGCAACATTAAAATCTGAGAATATTTTTGCTTGTTTACCTGTGTGGGCGTCGGGACCTCCAGCTTGGTTTCCTCCGGCGCTTTGATTACGATCACCGTCTGCTCCTTGAAGGGAGTGAGCCGGCTGACGTCCTCGTGTGTAACGTAGGCCGCCGTGCGCACACAAGTTAAGGCGAAAGGTGATTCGTAAATAACGTCACACTGGTCGACTTTTATTTCTAAAGCTTACTGTTGTCCTTCTGTATGGACAAGAAGAAGCATCACGGCGGTTCCCCAGGGTGAGGCGCAAAGGATATATTGCGTTTTCTTCGTTGTCCGTCATGTCAAAGAGTTGCTGTGCGCAGTTTTTAATGAGGCCGTCCAGCGTGCTCTCTTCCAGCTTCAAGCTCTCCAGTTCCTTCCTGAACTCAGCCTCAGTCTTCCACAGGAAGTGTGAGATTGGACACTGTCCTCTGGATGGATGACAAAAAGTAAAATAAATAAATAATCGAAGTATCTCAAAATATATCTATTTTTAGATGAGCAGGATAACTAGTATATAGTAAATGATGAGTAAAGTTGTTTGGCTCATGTGTGTTCCCTGATTTTATGTCGCAGTTCAGGTCTGTGGCGCATAAATCTCCAGTGACTCTTTAAAAGTTGGACATGCGCCGTAGCTCCTCTTCAATGCAATAGATAGGACTAAGGTGAGGGGCTACATTCCAGCGTCCCGAGGTGACCAAGTCACTCATGTGCTGTCCCCCCGGAAATACCCTAGCATCTATCGTTTACAAACATAACAAAAAAGTCTAAATGCTTCACATAGCCTTAATATTGCATACTTTAATGCGTCACACGTAGACTTGACATCGCACCCGTAGGCAACGTGATATAATAAAAATTGTGGCCAGACAACTCAATAGCAGCGTGATTACTGGGCTCACACGTGTGCACTCACATCCACTTGACCCTCCTGGATCTCCTCTGGACCACACTGAGGCTCTCTAGCACGCCGATGATGTCGTAGACCTGACACTTGCCGGTCTGCAGCCTGCTGGCCGCCTGGTGGAGGTCCAGCCAGCTGTCTGGAGACAACAGCAGGAGCTCCAGGAGGCGGCGCGTCAGCAGCACCAGCGACACGTCTGGGAAGAGGACAGTTGGAAGAACGGTGAGGATACAGTCGATACCATACGCACACAGACGGAACGAGATAGATGCTATATTCATCCCGTGAGGAAAATGAAATTGTCACAACAGCAATCGTCACACATATACATCTTGCAGTGAAAGGACAACATCAGTTGGTGACACGAATGCACCATTAAGCTGCTTTGCCACATGGAGGGACAAAACATTTTCAGTGTTTGCAGGTTGCGACAATATTATTAATGTGTTTTTATGAATTATAATACGGTTGAGTGAAATTTTATTTATGGGGGAAAAAAAAAAAAAAGTGTTTTTTTTTTGCTGGGGGGGGGGGGGGGGGAGGAACAAATTAATTGCATTTCTATTCATTTAAATGAGGAAGGGTGACTTGAGATAGGCGCGGTTTGGGACAAGAGCATGGTCATGCAACGAATTAAAGTCGTATCTCAAGGCACCACTGTGTCATGTAATATTCGACAGTGACGGCTAATACAATGAATTATAATACACCCAAGATGTACAGTTTGAAATTTAATTTAAAAAAAAAATAGTACAAACTGACATGCATACATACGGATAATAATAGACGCAGTGTACTGTACGTACGACAATATAAAATAGCGATTGTTATGCAATATGTGTAACATTATTGCATAGTGTCCAGAAATATTTCTCTCACACACAGCGGATAGTTATCAAAGTAAATAGTGAATGGTACAACACACACCGTTTCTGCACGGTTTCTCTGTCTGAAGATCCTCTTTGGACTGAAGGTCCACACTGCAGAGAACAAGAACAATTTAAACTAAAATAATTCATCTGAAATAAGACAAAAAATGCCCCAAATTCAGAGAGTTCAACTCAGTGAAGCAAAGCCAGCGTGGGCGGTTCTTTAATGGCAGACCAAGCATTTACATGATCAAGAGACCTTTAATATTTATTTCATTTTATTTAATTTAGCTGTTTTATTCTCAAAATGGGTCAATCCAAATGTATTAATTCATATTATTGCGTTCATTTATTTAATTAGATAATTAATTGAGTGTAACAAATGAAAATTGTAAATAAACATTTTTACATGCATTTATTGTATGAAATGATGTGTTACTTAATTAAGATATAAAGACACTAAAATAATTAATGATTATTCACGTGGTCGTTCACAGTGTTTAGTGAGTAGACAATTCATAGTTTTTAACGCAATGGTTGGCTCGTTTCGACACTCGCATGAGAGTGAAACAGGTTCACTCGTCATTAAAGGGTAACAAGTTGAAGTTGAACTGCAACCCATCTCAAGTAAGCTTTTGAAAGAGTTGAAAAGTAACTTAACAGTTTGTCCATTTGAAAAAAAACAAACATGCATTGAACTAATTGAAAGATGCATCCATTAAAAAAAATAAAATAAAGCTTTACCTTGGTGTGTTCACCTTGGGAGGAACATGCACGGCGGGTTCACTTAGGACCTGAAAGAAACAAGAAATATTACACATTACATTGTAACAATTACTGCATTCCTTCAATAAAGCATTTTTAAATTCTGTTTGCTCTAGCTATCGGTAGTACAGGTACTATTATTAAAAAGTGACCTGCTGAGGAGGTTGTGGAGAAGGAGGTCTCACAGGGGCTCCGCTTTCATCTTCCTCCATCTCTTCCTCCTCCTCGTCCTCCTCGTCGCCACCCGCGGTGCCCCACTGGTCGTCCTCCTCGGATGACTCGGCTCCCCAGGTGCCGATGTCGCCGAGGGGTCCGTCCAGATAGGGGGGCATGATGGGGATGGCGTCGCTGTTGACGCCGTTTCTGGAGATGTCCTCCGGCAGGAAATGCTCCTCGCAGATCAAGTGCTGCTCCGCCGCTTCCTGCTTGTCCGTCTCTCGCAGCGCAGCCAGCCATACCTCATCATCATCATCATTTTGAGTCATGTTTTAACACACACGTGTCAAACACAAACAATTTAAAAGATTAATTTCAACTACCTTTGACGCTGGAAAAAGAGCATTTGTTTCATGTTTCTGCTTCCTAAAATTAGACTGAGCCACCTTCTGCGACTCCACTAATGAGACTGCTATCCATCTTTTCTGGAAATTTACACATACCTGTAAACTGTGGCAAGATATCTGCAGATTTATGTTGGATGATTATCTTCTGTGACTTTAAGCTTATTTTGTGAAATGCATTTTCTGGCTTTGTAAAGTGTGACACCTGAGTTGATTTATTATTATATATTTTTTTAATCTGATGAATTCATATTTACATATGTAAATTTGCTCAGGTAAAACCCATTTTCTGTGTCCTTATTAAAAAACCGGAACTGTATTTAATGTCAACATCTCCTGATAAAAACAAGAACGCGATCAAAAACCTGAGATTGTGCTCCCACTTCTATGAAAGGATCATTGGAACTACTGTACGTATTAACCATACATTTCAGAGACTTTTATTTCATTTTACTCGTGACCCCTGGCACGTTTCTATTACGTTTCTGTTTATTTGTCATTTTTACTTAATACTGATGTAATGCGTACCTACCTATTAGGATTCCCACCTTGTTTCCAGGCAGGACACGACATGCTGGCTTCAGTACACGCTCCACTGCACTATGATTGGCTGCTGTATCCGTGTAGAACATGCGGCGTCGTTAATGTGTTTCCTACTAACCCTAACCCACTCTAATTCTAACCTTAACCCTTCCTAAACCGAACTAAGCCCCAACCATTGCCCTAAACCTAACCATAACTTCTTTGTTATTATTTCGTACAAATGTGATACATGTTTTGGGTGGTCATCACGTCACATCTGCGTAGCCTGCCCCTCCCGCGACGCAGGAGCCAATCATGTTGCAGCGGGGCGTGTCCTGCCTGGAAACTATGTGGGAATCCTAATGACGCTGCTTACCCACTTCGTTACGTGAACATTTTTCTACCGGTTGACAAATGGTTAAATAAAGATTGAAAAATAAATAAATGTCCGCACAACAAGACCCACAGGGTACATGCTAAAGTTAGCACCGCGCGAAGACATAGAAGGAAGACTGCCACAGGTACAAAAAAAAATATGAATAATAATACAATCGATAAGGATGTAGTATATGTTTGTTTGGGTTGTAGTCATGTGTCGGTACCTTGACCCTTGCCGGGTCTTTTGGGAACGGGAAGAACCTCTTCAGAGGTCGGCTTAAGACGCCCCGGTTGCCGTTGAGCAGCCGGTTCCGACAGCCGGAAACAACACACTTGACCATGCTGAGCGCATCCAACCGAACCGGGCTAACTTGGCATCCGAACCCGCCGTCGGTCGGTCGTTCCGCCGGAGTGAGATAAAGGTCGCCTTTGGCTGCAGGTTTTCTTCTTTTCCACGCTCGTTTCTCTAACCGGAAGAGGCGTGTCGTTGACGCAAAAATACAACAATGAAGGGAAAACGTGTACTTTTAATGTGGCGCCCTCTACAGGGGTCAATGTGCTCTGCCAGTGTATGAAGGCCCAAGGACAACTCTCCCAAGTATAATGCTTAAATGTGTCATCAATTATTTAATGATTTCAATATCTACTCAATACTTTCAATGTTTATTTATTTCAACATATATTTAATTCAATATTAATTTAATAATTTCCGTTTGTATTTATCTATTTCAGTATTTTTGTTAAATTCTTCCAGTATCTATTTAATTAATTTTAATATTTATTCGTTTCAATGTTTTAATAGTCGCACAATTCATGACACATTTAATTATTAAATTCTGTTTTCATGTACTTATTTCGATCTTCATTCAGTTATTTTAATATCTGTTTAATTATTTCAATTTCTAGTTTTAATACGTATTTAAATATGTATTTAATTAATAAATAAATACAATAATAATTTTAAAAAATCTGCCACATGAAATTCTACCACATAGGCATTGATATCAAATTGAAATGATAACCCAAGTTATGATTTATGTAATTTGCAAATTCTGTATCATGATGTGTAGCAAGTTTTAGTGGTTTTATTCTACACTCTCCATCCATTTTCTATGGCCTCGTTTGGGTGTCAGGTGAACTGGAGTATAGACCAATTGACTTTGGACGAGAGACGGGTACACCCGGGACTGGTCGCCTGCCAATTTCAGGGCACATGTAGTCAAACAACCATTTCCACTCACATTCATTCTCTGTGCTGCCACTATTCTTGTGTAACTTGTTTAATAGTTTGTCAAATATTTTATGCAGAAATAAATTACTATCTGAGGTTTTTCTTTCGATGGCTATTTCAATGACCTATATTTAAATGTTTATTTTTGCACATATCATAATGGTAAAAGGCCAAAAGTGGTCTTATTGAAGGTGATTTGTGGAAGTTTCTCTTTGAGTCAAGAAGGTGACAATAAAAGTTGCAACACAAGATTTATTCAGAAGAGCAAGAGATGCCAAACACTGTCAAGATTTAAAAAAAATAAATAAATAATAATAATAATTTTAAAAAAAAATCACCATTCCAATGAAAGTAGCACGTGTGGCAACGCATGAGCTCAACACGCAGCCGAAAAGATGAAAAGAACTCATGCCATGTACTAAGAAAAGTCACCAGATGCTTCCAAGTGACAAAAGGAACAACAAAAAAAGGAGCGATGCATTTTAAAAAAACTCTTTGAACGCACTCCTGCAAAAGAAAATTAGCATTTCACAAATATTCATATGCATTTCTTCATGGTCAGTAGTTTGTACATGTGATCAACATCTAGTCTAGCGTCTGTCTTTGAATTGTGCTTTCATCTCCTCCTGGGATTAATTTGAAGAACTTCTTGCCGCCTAAAGAAGTCAACACAGGCTGGAGCTCGTCAGCAGGAAGCTGAAGGCCACGATGCCGTGACGTCACTCAGTCAAGCTTTCGCATCCCAATAAGGGGGGGAACATGTTCTTTTTCCAGTTTGCTGCTTTGTGTCCTCTTCAATGCTGATTATCAGACCCTCGAGAATGACAAGCCGTGTGAGCTTTAATTAGATTTTCTTGAGCCACCTTAAGGTCCATGTACGCACACTCTTTGTCCTCACCAGTAAGACAATTCAGCGCACTAGCAGAATGACTGTGTCTTACTCTTAAAGTTTTTTTCCACAACCGTATGACTTGATATGATGATTTTTACACACTAGGGCGACTAGTAGTTGTCCTACTAGAAGCTTTGCTGAAACAATTTCAAAAAGTGAAACGATAAAAAAAAAGAAAAAAAAAATGCCCAATGTAAGTAGAGCAAAGGAACCTCAACCAGCTGTTAGGAATTAGAAGCGACACGGAATTATACAACATTTCTGCTCGACAAGTACATTTATCACTGCTTTTTGATTTTCAATTGATTGTATACCCCCCCCACCCCCCCCAAAAAAAAATCTAATTTAAATCTAGAGTAGTCCCAATCCAATTACGTGGTCGGAAATCAGGGCTGATCAAGTAATTATCACCTGTTCAGTATCGGGTAGAGAAGATCAGATTTTTTTAATTTTTTGAAGGTCATAAAGCCACAAAATAATCTTGAGGTACAAAGATATTGCCAAATAAAGCAGCAATAGCTTAGTTTTACTTTACTTGAATAAATCTAATTCAATAAAAACAAAGACACTTTAGACAATTTGGATGTCATTTCTTTTTTCTTCTTCTCAATGCATTGGCGAGGTATTGGACCGGACTCGAGATCGGCAGATACTCAAAACCGAATGACCAAAAAAAAAAAAAAAAAAAAAAAAAAAAAAGTGATTGGGACATCCCTACATCAAACTCATAAATTTAAATTTTGGTGCTACTAGTAGGTTCCAGGAGGCTACTAGCGCATGACATATGCCAACGAGTTGGACCTAGTAGGTTACTGGTAAGGTTTAATTGCATACTAATGGCACCAGTTGTAGAGAAAACCTTACTAGTAAGACAGTCGTTTTACAAGTGCGTTGTATTGTCTTACTAGTGAGGACAAAGAGCACACTAGTGCATGGACCTTAAACTGGATATGAAACTCTTGCTCAAATGGCTTTCCATTCCCTAGTAGGCCATAATCCATATTTCACAAGCTCCCACTGAAAGTTGGCAGCAGTAACCGCAAGTTCATAGTTTCATTATTCAACACTGAAGAAACAGGATTCATCTTTTAACATTCAAATAATTCCAACAATGTTCTCGGAAGTGCTCGGGACACCTGCGAAATAATGTAATAATGCAAAATACACACAAAAGGATATTAAAAATGAGGTGCTGATTGTTATAAAAGGGTACATTTGCTGTCTTTGTGCACTTGCTTTCATTTGAAAAATGTTAAGGGGTCTTTTGTTGATTTCTTGGTGAAAAATAATACTTATTGGGTTGTTTTCAATGCAAACAAGGTGAACAAAAGCTGTATTGGAGCTTCACTCCCTAGTATCCACTATATAGTGTACACGGTACAGAAAAATAATCTTCCGTGGTATTGTTTGATTTTTGGCACGAGACAAATGCATGAGTTGTGGCGCGAAAATCTCTCAAGTAGAAGTCGAGCAACAAGTACATCACAACACGCATGGACATAAAGTGCTTTGTTTGTATTTACTTTGTAAGATACCGTCAGCTTAAAAAAAATGTTTTTATAATTTATTGATTTCTTTAATATTTAATCATGGAAGGTCCACCAGCTGACGTTGTAATTATGCGACAACAATGACGTCGTTGAAGGCGCCCGAGTAGCATTCTAAAACTATTTTTTAATTTCGCTGATGGGTTGACTATATTGTCCACGATATAAAAATCCCTATATAGTGATTAGGGAGTATGCTATTAACCGTTAAACTATATCGCTCACTGGAGTATGCAAAAATGAGTATATAGTGATTAGGGAGTAGGGAATGGCGAATGACTCCGAACGCAGGATTCGGAATCATTCATCATTCCCTACTCCCTAATCACTACAGAGGGATCTTTACTGGTCGCAAAAAAGTCCATTATATAAAAAACACTATACAGTGGTGCTTTGAGATGCGGTTTTCGTTCTGTGGCCACGCTTGTAACGCAGAAACATGCATCTTAAATCATCTTTCCCCACTCAAATGTATGGAAATGCCATTAATCGCTTCCAGCCTCCCCAAAATGTCCTACAAAAATAAATAAATCGCATTTTTTTTCATAGTTTGGCCGGGGGTGCGATTTATACTCCGGAGCGATTGATATGTGGAATTATTAACACATTATTATACAATGTCACGTTATTTTCACACTGACAACCGCAAGAGGGCGTTCTAGGCCTGTGTATGTGTACCTGCTACTGCTGTACCTCTGAAAATGGCTAATTTCAACATTAGCGGTAATTTATAAAAACAACTGAGAAGGACTGAAATCCTATTCAGCAGATTACAAGCTGCAAGTAGTGAAATGTGCCGCCGAAAAAGGTCATCTAGCAGCATGAAGAAAGTTTGGAGTGAGCGAGAAACTTGAGTCAGGGACTGTCTCTGTTCTGTTTTTATTTTAAATTGCCTTTCAAGATGAAATGTTTGTTCTTGGTGTTGGATTTTATCGAATAAATTTCCCCCCAAAAATGCGATTTATACTCCGGTGCGACTTATATATGTTCTTTATTATACATTTTTTGGCTGGTGCAATTTATACTCCGGAACGATTTATAGTCCGGAAAATACGGTATTTATGTTTCTCATAAGGAAAGGAGCACTCTATAATATCATACTTTATAAAAAAAAAAAAAAAAAAACATATAGTCACAGCATTATTAAATAGAAACTGTAAAGAATTAAACAATTTATGCATCATGATCGATTCATTGCGTCTCCCTGCGCAACTGGGCCACCGAGGGGCAGTATAATACAGTTCTGCAGACAAACGAAGAAGACTTTCACCTAAACTGTAAATGACTCAGTAAACCGCAATAATGTTAGCCATTTTTTTGCAGAGGACAACAACTATATGTCTGTGAATAGGCATGCGCCGGTTACTGGTTTCAAGGTATACCCCACTTTTAAAAAGTCACACTTTCAAAACCGCTCTTTTGTTTTTACATTTACCAATAAATCTCCGGAGCACATTCAATGAAAAATTATTATTTATCAAAACATTTCAAAATAATACAGTTTAGAGCTGCATTGAAATACTGTTACCGTGGAATTTTTTTGCTCACAGTTATCATACCGTCAGAGTCTGATAGGAGCCTATGCCTACTTGTATTGTTATAATGTCTGTCTACATGTGTTGCTGCACCGTTTGTGTTCAAATATCCATTGCTTCGAGCATTATATCACCGCGACTATCAATGCTATTCCTTAGCCCGTCTATGGCGTTTTACATTAAACGAACAGAAGGCAAAGGTGTGTGGTTTTAAATACACAAGGTGTATTTGGCTTTGTTTTACGTTTAGTTTTGAACTTCAACTGGGAGTGGTATTCTTTTTTGACGAGTCGTTCATTATCTGCCAAATTGCCGCTTGTTGTAAAGTGAGTTCAATAGAGTTCATTGTCACCACACAGCACCCGTATCTCGAATTTTTGCCCTTAAGTCGGAGGGAAAAAAAAATCAGCCCAACGACGCCTCTAGTCTGGAAAAAAATCTTAATGTCGGGGCACCACTGTATAGTGATTCACGATGAGGGAATGAATAGCCAATGTGTGTGTTTTGCCTCCACATATCAATCTCCGAATGCCCAAGTCAGCACTGTACACTTTTTAAAAACGTATTTTTTTGCTCATTGTGTTCCGATGAGCCCCAGTAAAGTGCATGCATGTCAGAAAAAAAGTCTGCTGAGAGGACGACCAGTGCAAATGTACAATGAGGTGTGTGTGTGTGTGTGTGACCCTGTAAGTCCAGCCAGCCGCCCGCCTGCCATCTACACGCAGACACACACACGGTAAGCAAAACATCAAAACATGAAAACAAAGTGTGTTCACCTTCAACGTGATTGTAGTAAAAGTGGATACAAAACCAGTAAAAACATCAATCGGTGATCAATGATCGTTGATTTTATAAGAAATTGCATATACCCAAACTTTTTTTTTTTTTTAAATATAGATTGCATCTGAATAAATCATGCCAATATTGCTGTCCTACCAGCTCATCCACGTGGCTTATTAACCAATCAAACAATCAATCAATCAATCAATGGCAGATTGTCTCCTACACTGTTTGAACTATTCTCTCTTGTTTTGATTGCTCTTCACGTTGACCATCAATCAATCAATCAATAAATAGATAAATACATTAGCAGCTATACGTCACATTTTATCAGGTCGTATGAAAATGTACAAAAGTTGGATGTTTGACCCAAACAAAGTGAGGTGATTTAAAAAAAAAATAAAAACAATCTAAAGTGGTGATGGTGTAAATGTGACAGCGGAGCGACGGTAGGTTACAGCAGCAGCAAAAAAACAAAACAAAATAATAACAACCTTTGTTTGTTTGTGGTGGTGTTGGCATTATCGGCGGAGCTACACTTGGATGCCCTGCACGGCCTGTCGGATGTTCTCCAGCAGCGCCTTGTTCTCCGGGCTTGTGTACTGGTCCTGGTGGGTGTACATGTCCGTCAGAGTGTTCACGTACGTGTCAAGGTTCTGCTCGTTCATCGGCTCCTGGCGGCAGAGGAGAAACACGGAATCAGTGATTCCCAACACAGACCAACAAGTGTGCTGTGAGAAAGGACCCAATTTCACTTTATTGCTTGCTACAAACAATGTAGCTTTGTTCGTCCATCTATGCCAGCGACATATCGTGAAAGCTAGAACAATTAAATGCTCTTCCACTAGACGGCAGAAGGTACATAATGAACCTGTGTAATCGACATGATGAGATGAACTCCGTAATCTTTATCTTCTACTCAAAAGCAGTGGTGATCGCAAATCCAAAGCGATGCAACGGCGCCATCTTCAGCAATCTGTTAGCCATTACAGTGGTTTACAAACTTAATATTCACATACAAGCTGGGTGAGACCCTTTTTCCATGGCTACTCATTGAAAAACATACTTGACAAATGAAGACATCTGTATACGGTTGTAATCCAATAAATCCAGACTGACTAATCCCGATTTTTCAGTTTTCAGTATTGTTACCATGTGCGGCAGCTGGATGTTGGCCAGGCTGTTGATGAGCGACTGGCTGAGGTTGGCCAGCTCATGCAGCAGTGAGTCGTTCTGTTGCTCGATCACCTTGTTCTCCTCCTCCATCGACCTCAGGCTGCTCTCCATCGTGGTGATCTAGCACAAGAAAATATTGGGACACAGCTCTCAATCAGTCAATCAATCCTTTTTGAAATTATTCATTTCCTCATTCCTTTAAAAAAAAAAAAATTCCTTTGTTTAACCGGGTAAGGCAACTGAGAAGAGGTTCTCGTTTACAATGCAGACCTGAGGGCAATTAAGGTTTCAATGTCTAGCCCAAGGACGATTTGACAGCAGTTGGAGCCGGGATTTGAACCGCTGACCCTTCGGTCCATGGACGACCCACTCTACCAACAGAGCCGCTTGATTGATCAATCAATCAATTAATCACTGAGGTTGGACCATACACTCAATTTTAATTACCAAACCATTTTTGCCAGAAGTGCCATCCATCCATCCATCCATCCATTTTCTGTATCGCTTATCCTCACTCGGGTTTCGGGCGTGCTGGAGTCTATCCCAGCTATCTTTGGGCGAGAGGCAGGGTACACCCTGAACTGGTCGCCAGCCAATTGCAGGGCACATATAAACAAACAACTATTCGCACTGACATCCACCCCTACAGGCAATTTAGAGTCTTCGGCTAACATACCATGCATGTTTTTGGGATGTGGGAGGAAACCGGAGTACCCGGAGAAAACCCAGGCAGGCACAGGGAGAACATGCAAACTACACACGGGAGGGGCTGGGATTAGAACCCCGGTCCACACAACTGTGAGGCAGATGTGCTAACCAGTCGTCCAACGTGCCGCCGCCAGAAGTGACATATAAATAAAATTAAATTCATTCGTTACTTACTAATAACGACATATTTGGGCACAGAAATGCAAAACTTTCCATCAAAACAAAAATATTTGTTCACAAAAAGGCTACTTTTGATCATGCCGTCAAAGCACAACTGTATTTGTTTAGGGAAGGGCTCAGTTTGGCCACAACAGCAATTCATTTTGCCCTAAGATGCTATATTTACAAAGTAGAAGTAAGCAAAGCAAAGCAAAGCAAAGCGAAGCAAATGTATTGATATAATGCATTTCATACACTATAGGCACATTGACTTACCTGTGTAAATGTGATTGAGTTACACAGGTAACTCAATGTGCTTTACATGATTAAAACCATTAAAAAACAGCTTATAAACATTTAAAACAAAGAGAAAAATATAAATACAATAAAACAGCATACAGTGCAAGAAAGATAATTTAAAAGTGCAAATGCTCTAAAAAGCGTGAGAAAAAAAGAAGAGTTTTTAATCTGGATTTAAAAATATTCACACTTGGGGCTGACGTCACTTCTGTTGGGAACTTATTCCATTTGTGTGCAGCATAACAGCTAAATGCTGCGTCACCATATTTGTATGTATAATAGTTATACAGTCAAACGAAGGAGAGTTTCCCAAGTACTGTAAGTGACCATGTAAGCTACAGTAATATTAGTCATTTTTTTTCAGAGGATAAAGAATATATGCCTGTGAGTATTGTCTGTCTACATGTGTTGCTCCACTGCTTGTGTTCAAAGCATTTTTATGTTGCTTATAGCACCGCGACTATCGATATGATTCGTTAGCTCATCTAAGGCCTGTTGTATTATATGTTAGCATTCAGCTAGCGGACCCTTGATTCGGGAGTGGCGTTAAACAGCTTTAATACCCTTTTTGAAGAATTGTTCACTATCTTTCAAACTCCATTGCCACCGTGCAGCGCTCGCCATCTCTCAAGTTTGCACTCGCAAGTCAAAGTAAAAAATCTTCCGAACGAAGGCTCGTATCTGGAAAAACTCGTATCTCAAGGCACCGCTGTATTTGACAATAAAAAGGTCACAGACTTTCACAGCCACACCCATCAAATGCTATATTTTGACACACAAAAAAGTGTATTCAGTCACAAAAGGCTATGTTAGAGCACAAAAATCAAAAAGGAATATTTGACCACTCTCATTCCCACAGATACACGACATCATCCTGTAGGATCCTATTATTATTTCAATACTTATGTCCTTAAGCCTGTCAATGAATAATAATTCATATTTTTGCTTGTCTTACTTGCGTCCTCAGTTTAATCATATCAGACTCCACTTGATTGTTGGACTCGTTGATGTCTTTTATTTCTTCGTCTAGCTGTTTGATTTCCTCGTCGTTTTCAATGCCTGAATCAGACCCAAAAAAAAAGACAAAAACACCACATTCTGTTCATTTTTTTTGTTTGTAATTGCATTTTGCTGCTTCCGTCTCACCTTTGCTGGCTCTCTGCTTGATTGTCAGCATCTCCACACCGCTCATCCTTGCCTTCTTCATGGCCGAGGTGGCCCGGGGACAACCGGAGAGACTGGAGCAAAACACAAGCGCATCATTCCTGCCGGCTGCCATGGTGACAAGATGCAAAGGCTCCACACTGGGATGGCTCACCTCCGGTGGGTCAGGAAGCTTCCGCTGACGTGGCCCGAGCCGTCGCAGCCCGGCGTGGGACATGTCATGCCGTCCGTCTTGCTGGACTTCCAGGCCAATTGAGCGCCGTTCACATAGCTGTCCTTCTGCCGTTTGGCCGCCAGGGGGCAGCCCGACGCGCTGCGGTGGGAGGCGTACTTCCCGGTAACGTGACCTTGGCCGTCACAGCCTGGCACCGGACACCTGAGATGGGGACACGCATGAAGACCTTTCACTCGGATTCAACAGCTCAAGAATACCGCGAACTAGACCACCAAAAACTCACTCAGTGGCACCGCTAGAAAATTAGAAAAATGATCCCCCGACACCAGTTTCAGTGCTCGACACCAAATTGGGTAAAACAATCTATCGTAACAGTACGCACGAAAAAGGTTTCAAGGACCCATGCCCCAAATTTAAGGGGAAGTTGGCCATTTTGGTTAGAACTAACCATTTCACACTTGGACGCACCCCCTGGAAAGTTTCGAGAAAATGAGCCCCCAACACCAGTTTCACCCATCGACACCAAATTGGGTGGACATGTCTATCGTAACAGTATGCACAAAAAACTCTTAAGGACATGTGTCCTAAATTTAGCGGGAAGTCAGCCATTTTATAGGCTTGAAGCAAACATTTCACGCTGAGATGCACCCCCTGAAAAGACTGAAAAAAGGAGCCCATGACGCCAGTTTCGCCTATCGTCACCAAATTGGGTGGGCATGTCTATCATAACAGGATGCACGAAAAAGTGTCAAGGACCCATGCTCCAAATGTAACAGGAAGTTGGCCATTTTGGTTTGAAGCAACCACTCCATATTCAAAGTTAGAGGAAAAACCCTGACACCAGTTTCACCGATCAACACCAAATTGGGTGGACATGTCTATGATGACAGTACGCATCAAAAGTCTCAAGGACCGATGGGCCAAATTGAACAGGAAGTGGGTCGGCCATTTTGGCTTGAAGCAGCCATTTTGGGCATGTACGACGGCTCATACTTTGACAAACTCCAATTAGGAAATTCACCCAAATGGGTATTGGAAGCAGGTGGGATTCGGTCCCCTGGAAAGTATTTTCGTATGTGTCTAATGAACCGGCATAATATATGAGTTTGTCTTTTTCAATGAAACTAATTAACTCACCGAACTTGTCAATCATTACAAATGATTACTAAAAATGCATAGATTGATTGGTTATGGTCAGACAGATAATCAGATAATATTCAAGAATTGATTCGTTCAGGTGTTCCATGATCGCGTTTGATTGAGAATTAAGAAATTGTTGTGAAGCTTACTTGATGGGCTCCTGCTCGTCTTTATCTTCTTTGCTGTGGAGGATTTTGATGCCGCTCTTTTTGGCTCGAGGACAACCGGACAGGCTGGAGAACGCAAGAACGTAACGTTGGCGAACCAACAAAGAAGTTAATGGTGCAACTTGCGTTACCTCCTGTGGGAGGCGTAGTTTCCCGTGATGTGGCCCGATCCGTCACAGCCGGGCGTGGGACACCTGACGGACACGACACTTGCTTATCAGGGACCGTAACTTGTCAGTCAGCAAAATAACTGTCTCGACTCGGTTGAATTTTAGTAGAATCCACTTGACTTGCTTTGATTTTGCTTGACTTGCTTGAAACTTGATGGTGAAAAAGTCACATAAGTGTTTTTTTTAATCTTCTTTCTATTTTTGATCTTAATAGTTTTAATGAATTTAATTGTAATCAAACTGAGATTATTTACCAATTATATGTAAAATTGTTTTGTTTTCTTATTTTTTTACTTTATTATTTATTAAATAAACCAATTATCTAATAAATACATTCTTTTTAAACTAAGTTTAAGCTTGTTTTCTTAGTATTTTTTATTTATTACATTAAAAAAAAAATATATATATATATATTTTGGGAAATAAATAAAGAAACCAATTATTTTTTAGAAAGTAAAATACTTTTAAAAAGTAGAAAGTAGGAGTAAAGCAATTATTTAATGACTAAAAGACTTTAGACACAGGAGTGTGAAAAAAGGTATCTTTGCCTTTTTCCACACTCTCAGCAGTAATGGTAAGTACAGCATCTGATTTTTTTTATTTGAATGTATTTTAGTTTCTTTATACGAAGTGTTAACCTTTCCTGCTACGGTCACCTGACCGCGGTCGGGAGACGCCTTCTCCAGTGCCGAGGTTGTCCCCCTGGGGGTTAACTCCCTTCTCTCGTTGCACAGCTGAGCTGGGTGCCGGCAACAATAGAGGCACGAAGCACCGATTTGCTGCTTTAATGGCTTTATTAGACATTCAACGTCAACGAGTCCTCCGCTAATCGCTACTCTTCCGCAGTCGCCGTCACTACACTTGGCACCGTACACACTCGCACGTGCACACCGTTTCGACTTACGCGGAAATTCGGGTTACGTCGCCAGCGCGGGAACGGAACCCGTTCGTAAATCGAGGACTTCCTGTATACAATTGGTTATTTGACTATTATTTTGATTTTATTATTTACAATAAATAAATTAACAAATGATTTAATAAAATAAAACAATGAATATACAGTATATGTAAAATTGTTTAGTTGTGTAGTTATTAGTTAGTTACTATTATTTTTTATTGCATTATTTACAATAACAATAAAAATGAAAATATTTCATGAGATAAGTGCCAGATATAAGAAAACTATATTAAAAAGCATAACAAAATGAACAAATACATTTCACTTTTCAGGACAATTTCCAAACTCACCTGAGCTCTTGCGTGCTGGAGGCCATCATTCCTCTCAGGTTCTTGTCCAGCTGGCAGCTGGACAGCCTGAATAAGATGACATAAGCGTCAACTCCCAACAACCACAAACAACTTCTCCTCCGCGTGGGAGTTTTCTTCTTACGTGAGGAGCTCCTTCTTGGCCTCCTTGCAGGGCGAGTACTTGTGGTGCTTGGGGCTGGGCGAACCGCTTAAATCCGCCGGGTAGTGCTGCTCGTCCAGCAGCTCGTGGAAGGCATCCAGCTCGTCGCCCTGGTGTAAGGACCACAAAGAAGACGACTACAACGCATCACTGCAGGAACTTCGGACGTGCAATGCAAACTATTCAAACAAACTCATGTAGACTTGAATTTGTCCATAACAGAAGAAGAGGGTTTGTATGTGTTGCTGGTCCGTGTGTGTTAAAGGAGCAGTTGTTTGAAGATTTAGAAGTATCGTAAAATTGTTGCTAATTTCATCAAGTTAGTGATCAAGTTAGCATTATTTTTCAATAACTCAAATTATTTGGAGGGGGTGGGGGGTGCATTAGTACAGTAACTCCAAAATGTAGTGACATTTTTATTTTTTCCCTTAAAATCTCACGAAAAAATGTCATTATCAGCCTGCTACACGTGACGTTTTGGAAAAATAAATGTGAAAATCATTCACGTGTACAACCCCAGATCCAATGAAGTTGGGACATTGTGTTTAGCATAAATAAAAACAGAATACAATGATTTGCAAATCATGTTCAACCTAGATTTAATTGAATACACTACAAAGACAAGATATTGAATTTTCAAACTGATCAACTTTATTGTTTTTAGCAAATAATCATTAACTTAGAATTTAATAGCTGCAACACGTTCCAAAAAAGCTGGGACAGGGTCATGTTTACCATTGTGTTACATCACCTTTTCTTTTAGCAACATTCAATCAACGTTTGGGAAATGAGGACACTAATTGTTGAAGCTTTGGAGGTGGAATTCTTTCCCATTCTTGCTTGATGTACAGTTTCAGCTGTTCAACAGTCCGGGGTCTCCGTTGTCGTATTTTACGCTTCATAATGTTCCACACATTAGTGTCACAGTGTAGTACCCGCATTCTTTTCCTACGAAGCCACGCTGTTTCAACATGTGCAGAATGTGGTTGGGCATTGTCTTGTTGAAATAAGCAGGGGCGTCCATGAAAAAGACCTTGCTTGGATGGCAGCATATATTTGGATGGCAGCATATATTTCTCGCTCTTTTCCACTTTGCATCAGTCCATCTTAGATGAGCTGGGGCCTAGAGAAGCCGGCGGCGTTTCTGGGTGTTGTTAATAAATGGCTTTTGCTTTGCATGGTAGCGTTTCAAGTTGCACTTACGGATGTAGCGCCGAACTGTATTTACTGACATTGGTTTTCTGAAGTGTTCCTGAGCCCATGTGGTGATATCCTTTACACATTGATGTCGGTTTTTGATGCAGTGCCGCATGAGGGATCGAAGGTCACGGGCATTCAATGTTGGCTTTCGGCCTTGCCGCTTCCATGCGGTGATTTCTCCAGATTCTCTCAACCTTTTGATGATATTATGGACCGTAGATGATGAAATCCCTAAATTCCTTCCTTGTACGTTGAGGAACATTGTCCTTAAACTGTTCGACTATTTTCTCACTGTTCACAAAGAGGTGAACCTCGCCCCATCTTTGTTTGTGAATGTTCCAAACAGGTGTTTGATGAGCATTCCTCAACTTTGTATCTATTTTATGTTGTATTTTCTAAATACCAGATACATAAGATATATCTACACGATGTTGTCCTACACTTGTATTTAAAGGTCAGATGACAAAGATGTTATGGGGTCAGTTAAAATTCATATTTGTATTGTTTATATGTTATGTAATACATACATTTAACGTCCGTCAAGTATTCAACTGATATTTCCGCTAAATGTGAGGTTTTTATTACGCGTATTGAGCACTCCCCGAACATACCCGAAGCTCAAGACACTGCGTTGTGGTTACTGTATCCACGGCAAGGGCTACAAGTGATGTTGCAATGGACAAACACGCCGTGCTACACGCTGTACGGAATGGCGAGCAACGTGTTGGAATTTGAGGATTGGAGGAGGATTGTTGACGTACAGGAGCACCCATTTGAACTTGGCATCATCAAACCGTACATGTTTAAGCCGATCAGGAGGTCGGAACATGACAGTGACCACGACGAGCAGCCAAGTAGCAGCTGTACAACAGAACAAGAGAGTGGCCACTGGCTCGATGTGCCGGTATGTCAAAAGCATGTCTTTTTATACACTCGTGGCTCGAAATAATGGCACCCCAGGGGGGCCAATATATTTGAGCACAACTATACGTTTTATATATTCATATATGTTTCAGTGACACGGCACAAGCTTTTACATAGTATGCAGTATTCCTATACATTGTCTGCTACTCGCTCGAGTAGCGTTATAACACGCCGCACAGACAGTCTTTCCCGTGTCTGATGGCTTGTCAGTTAGGCAAAAGTACAGACGACAGTACTGAAAAGTACCGCGTGGGTCTTTCTTTCCGACTGCCCCGTTCATAATAACCATAATAGAGTCGTAGGTATATAGAAGGAAATCCTCACCAAATGTCTGCGCCGCTTCGCGGCGGCGGCTGCGAGATTTAGTTCTCTTGCTGGCGGTTGAGGTCCCGATGCCCGCAGGAAAAATGGCACCGCAGCTGGTTTCAGCCTCTACTTCTGTATCCAATGCTTTCTGCTAAGTCTTTCTCAAAACACGCCGGTTCTAAGTGATCAGCACAGAGTTTGTAATGCTTGCTCAGCATCCATAGCTTACCACCTTTCTTCCCCTATCGATTGACTTTCCCTCTCCACTTGTCACGTATTCCTTTTTCACTTGGAAAACCAAAAAAAACAACAACAAAAAAACTCTTGCCACTGCCTGAACCATTTGTACAACCAAATCCAACACAATAAACCATTGTGACATCGCTAAATCATACGACAATAAATATACAAGGACGGGAACCACAGAACAGGACGCCGAATGAACAGGCTGTTTGGCTCGTGTTACGTCACAGCGCCGGAACGAGACGAAGACCGGAAGGCGCTAGAGGCAAAAAGCAGAAGGCGCATTCTGAATCACATTTATCGATTTCACTGCTGTATACAGTATCTGCTATATAATTACTTTGCAATGGCAGATGTGGTTTGAAAGGGCTTGTAGAGTTATCAAGAAAATCTTTAACGTCTTTGCCCTCTGACCTTTAAGGGCACAACCTACTTTTCTTCATTAGGACCAGACAGTGTTTGGCAATATGCTGCACTCCTTTGGTCGCAACTGTGACACGCTGTTGACGTAAGGTCACCTTTAAATATTTTCCATCATCCATGAATCGGCTATCCAGCATCCATCTATCAACACATGCATCCATCTCACTTTGAGTTTGGGGACAAAGAAGAGTCAAAAGAGCAAAGAGGGAAACTGTCGCAGCTCTTCCGTTTACCTCCTTGTGTTGGTGCTCGTCCACACGTTTGATCTTGGTGTAGTCCAGCGGGAGGTCCCAGCAGTCGGCCTGGCTCAGCTGGTATCGGTGGCTGTTGAGCAGGGCCTGGCGCTGTGGGGACATCGGCTGCAGGGGTGTCAGCACCGTCTCGCTGCCCTCGGGCCCGCCGGGCTGCCCGCCCACGTCAACACCGTCGCCATCATCGTCATCCAGGTCGCCCACCGCGCTCTAACGCCAACACCAGAGACATGAATGATGAACTCAGGGATTGTCAGTTCATGTTAAGACAAATACTGCAAAGACAAACAATGGACAGGTCATCATTCAATTTCAGGACACGTATAGTAAAAAAAAGGACTGGATGCCAGTCATTGTTAGGATATGTACCAGCAAACAATGGACTGGTTACCAGTCAGTTGCTGTGCCCACTCACATTCACACTTTGGACAGTTTAGAGTTTTGTTTGTGTGTGTGTTCAAGATGCAAATGAGCTGCCTCTGACCCCGTCCTCTTTACCTGCGTCATCATGCTGTGTGTTTTTCCTCCCACAGTGTGCGGAAGCTCGCGACACCTGGTGGACAGGTTGAGGATGGCGGTGGCGGCCATGTGCGCCGCCTCCATGTCGTGCGTGTAGTCGAAGCTGCTTTTGCTGCACGTGCTGCTGGCGCTGCTCCCGCCCCCGTGGCTGCCGTCGCCGCCCAGAGCCAAGCCGGCGCCCAGGTCGCCGCCGACGTCGCCGCCTGGCCCGCCACCGCTGCTGCTGCTGCTGCTGGGAGCGTAGCTGCTGGTAGTACTGCTGGCCGGGCTCGACGTTTTACTGTAACGCTTGGCTGCAATTAACGAGATATGGGCACACGTCGGAAAAGTACGATTATAAGGACAAAGATTTATCACGTTTGGATGGCTCCAGTTGCATTTAAGCCCTGTAGTCGGTGCTGAAGTGCTTTTCAATGTGTTTGTCTACTAGCTTGAAACCCCAAAATAAAAAATGTCACATATTTTCAAGAAAGAAGTCGTAATATTATGAGAATAGAAAAAAGGCACATATTTCAGTGAAGAAAAAGTCGTATAATTTTGAGAAAAAACTTTCAACGGGAATGTCATAACCTTATGAAAATAAAGTTTCTTTTTTCCTAGAAAAAAATGTTGGATAGCTTCCAGACAAAGGCTGTAACCTTGCGATAACAGTCTTTTTCTAGAAAAAAAATTAACTAACCATTCCTGAGAGAAATAAAGTTATACATTTTTGAGAAAAATGTGCTCATCACAATAGCCTTATTTTCCCCCCCTCAAAACAAGGAATATTTTCCAGAAAAACATTGTAGATCTTCAAGAAAAAAGTTTCAATCTTATGTGAATAAAGTTGTATTTTTCCCGAGAAAAAAATCTCATGATCAAGAGAAGAGCAAAAGTCATAATTATATGAGAATAATCAATTTTATTTCTGAGGAAAAAATGTGGAATCTTAGCAGGATAGGCTATTTTTTAAAGAAAAAAAAGTTGTAATTTTGCAAGATTATACATAACGTAATGTATATTTTCAAGAAAAACATATTACCTATAATTAATCTCCTCAGTAAACATAAAATAAAGATAACATGCTGCAAAAGGTGTGCTATCATGACTTTACTCAATAATTCCATATAAACATGCTGACGTGTTTCATAAGCATTAAAGCTAAACGTGTCATATTCATTGGGAGTAAAGTGATGCTAGATTGCGCAGTGTGAAGCCTCTGCAGGGACAAAAAAGGAGACATGAAACGTGTCAGGAAAGAGGACGTCGTGATGGAGCGCCGACGCCTCTCTGCGAATCGTGGAATCGCAGCGATTGGCTGGCAGCCAGAGAACACGCCGGCCTCGCCTCCACGTGCACTCCTTCCGCACCTGCTCCACCCATCCATCCATCACGCCAGCAATGCAAGCGGCATTTGCAAGTTTTTTTAAAATGATATTTTATCCTTGCACACGCTGCGAGCTACAAGCACATTTATAAACATTAAAAGCGCTTTGAAACGGTTCTTCAAAACTCAAGATAATCATCTTTGTTGAGATAGCCCAATTTTCTGGTCTTTCTCAACTGCAACAATTGGTTCGAAATTTCCATTTCCCATACCGCTGATCCTCATTAGGGTCGCAGGCGTGCTGGAGTCCACCCTAGCCGACTCTGGGCGAGAGGCGGAGTACACCCTAAACTGGTCAACAGGCAATCGCAGGGCACATATAAACAAACAACCATTTGCATTCACATTCACACCTACGGGCAATTTAGAGTCTTCAATTAACCTACCATGCATGTTTTGGGGATGTGGGAGGAAACCGGAGTACCCGGAGAAAACCTCTCTCTCTGCCGTCTTCTCTCAGTGACGTACGCGCACTCACACCGTGACAACAAGGCGCTCTAAAGCAGTCATACCAGCGGACTATCAGAAGGGAAAATGCATTTTCGGGGCATTGGCATAGCTAGGTAGCCAACTGCACGCCCAAAGTAGGCCATTTTAGGCTAATTTTGAGGTGTCCTTTAAAATTGAATTCGTATTAAAAATTTGTCAGATGGCTAACAAATTTGAATCACGTTCGGAGCAAGACAGAAAAGTTTGATGCCTCTTGGTAGTGCCTCCTAGAAGTTTAAAAAACAAAAAACAAAAAAAACATTCAGGGCGGCACGATGACCGACTGGTTAGAGCGTCTGCCTCACAGTTCTGAGGACCGGGGTTCAATCCCCGGGCCCGCCTGTGTGGAGTTTGCATGTTCTCCCCGTGCCTGCGTGGGTTTTCTCCGGTTTCCTCCCTCATCCCAAAAACATGCGTGGTAGGTTAAGTGACGTCTCTAAATTGCCCCTAGGTGTGAATGTGAGTGCGAATGGTTGTTTGTTTGTATGTGCCCTGCGATTGGCTGGCATCCAGTTGAGGGTGTACCCCGCCTCCTGCCCGATGATAGCTGGGATAGGCTCCAGCACGCCCGCGACCCTAGTGAGGAGAAGCGGCTCAGAAAATGGATGGATGGATGGATGGATGGATAAAACAATTTCAGCTCCCGAAGCCAGTTTGACTCAGCAACATGAAAAAAGATGCAATGCCAGAAAAGCCCCAGGAGGTCTACCACATTTGTCCGTGATGGCCATTTTAGGCTCATTTTGAAGTCTTTCATTGACAAACTCATGCTAGAGATTTGGCATGGATGACAGGCGCTAAATTTCAAGAATTTGGATTTTCGTCACGAGCCGCCATAAATTCTAGGAAGTCAGATCCCAAGCAAACGTCTTGTGTGTGACAAAAGCTTGGCCCTTGAGATGATTTCACTTAGCTCACCATCATACGCCTTGGGGGAGGTATCCCGACCATGGTGGGACTTGCCGAGCGGGCCCCTCCTGCCGTAGCCACCGTGCTGACCCTCGTAGCCGCCGTAATCGTAGCTGGTCTTGGAGTACTTCTCCAGCTCCTTGGCCAGGTTGGAGCGCGGCGTGCTGGTGGGAACGTTGTTCTTGTATCCGTACTGAGGAATCTCCAGTTGCTTCACAAAGCACATGGGCCTGCGAGAGCAGCGCGGAATTAGCATTTTACTTCACCTGGTGGACTTACATTTAGGTTGCCCAAATACAGTACAGTGGAACCTCGGTTTTCGTAGGCCCTCGTCAGCAATTCATTTTTCAGAAATCAAAACGCATTTCTCCAAAGTATTTTAAAGTTGTGTATTTGTGACCTTCAAAAAAAACCATGCAGTATAATAAGAGTTTCAAAACACAGACTTATGTTCTTTAGAAAAGAACATAAGTCAGAAAAGAATGCCTCTTATCGTTGGGGATTATTCAATTTAGTTGTGTCGTCTCCATGTAGATCATCTGTATGTCTTCATTATACTGCCCCCAGGTGGCCAAGTTGCGCGCAGCAAAATGTCCACTGAAGCAAAGCAAAAAATGTAGCAAAAAACATTTTTTCAAAAAATCATCATTTAAAAAAAAATAAAATAAAAAAAATTATTTTTAATGATGTCACTACTGTATGTTTTTATATAGTACAATATAATAGAGTGCTATTTTTCTAATTGAAAAACATTTAAACAATGTGTGGGGTTTTTTTGGGGGGGGGGGGAGGGGCTAAAACGGATTAATGGCATTTTCCATTAATTTCAATGGGAAAAGATTATTTGAGATACAAGTGTTTTTAGTGACAAGCGTGGTCACAGAACAAACTCGTATCTCAAGGCACCACTGCAGGTGAATTTGTGAAGAGTGAACCGTCGAATAGGTGGAGGATTATTGTAATATCATTTTACAACACATGATTATAAATCTGACCATTTAACAGCAAGCTATTCCACGGAGTACCAGCTGGGACAAGGGAGTGGGCGGTACCTGAGGACGCGGTCTGACGTCTGATTGGACTTGCTGCCGCCACTGTCGATCACGTGACTTTTCTCGTGCACCTTTGCCATCTTCTCGGCCGCCGCAATTGGACAACCCGATAGACTGGAAGGGGGCGAATATGGCGTAGTTAAATACCAAACACACACACACGGACTGTTGTCACACTACAAAAAGGAGCAAGGTAAGTTTAATTAAATGGGAAATATGATGTAAAAGTGACTTTTCAATGTGTTGTACACAGATATTTGTGTGTCTGGAGTGCCTGTCCAACCATCAAGTGGGAAATTAACCAATTCAATCTTTTGTTTTCGCAATACTGGATTTCGGAAAATGTATCTGCGAGTTCTGTGACATCACAATTCTGCTAATTTACATAACCCCACCTCCACAGCCAGTTTCTCCACCCATGACCCATGTGCCACATGCATGGATCCGCAAAATGAACTCATTGACTGGCAGCTGTTTTCAAAACAGAGTTCCCCAAATGACCAGCCCTTTAAAGGGAACATATTTTGCCAAACCAACTTTTTCTAGTATTTGGGATGCAATATCGTCTCTATGGTGCCTCAGGAAACATGTGAAATATGAATTCAAATGGTCCACGCATTCCTAAGTTCCAGACGTTTTTTTTTTTTCCAGAGAGGCCTGAACTGAATTTCTCAAGCGTCTCTGCGCCACTAGCGAGGATCTCCGCCTTCCCTTTCCGCTCCTGAGTCAGCGCTGTCAAGATAAACACGTGGGCTCTCACAAGTGGGTCTTTTACACGGAGGCAACAAATATGAGGAAAGGGGGCGCTCTTCGCCAAATATGAACAAAGTGGATACAAACAGAAGTAACTGTCAGAGGGGCCTTTTCTGTGAAAAGAAAAAGTGACTTTGTCACTAATATTATATGCTTTTGTTACACCTTAAGCTATAAAACAACAAAAACAAGACTGTGAAAGTGGTTTTGATGGCAAAATAATCACACTTTCAGCTGCAAACCGACATGTTGTACCTTCTCCACATCCTAATGCATCATCACTGTTTCCTCACATCTTAGTTTCTTTTGTTAGTCCACAATACCTTAATCAAACTGTCTTTGCTGAAACAGGTTCTCCTCTCCCCTACATCAATGTGACACAAAATTTTAATGTTTGAAACCCACTAATGATTTGGGTAGGGTGTCTTTGTTTGGCCCAGTTCACATTCGTCCCGGAGTTAAATTCCGCTATTTTGCTATGAACAAAACTCTACTTGGCGAGCATGTGTATGTTGGGAAGGTACCAAAATCTGACTGCCAAGCTATATCTGTACTATGCACAACCTTTGCCTCTAATTCCTCTCTGAACAATTCCCAAGCTCTTTCTGATGCTACCTGTCTATTTGTCAGCACCTGACCGGTTGGGCACGTTGCCTTTTGAGGGCGTGTACTGGCTTTGCGAACACAGCGTCGACACTAGACTCGTTACCGATTGGTCAGGTCGGTGTACTCCTATTGCTTTGACAGACCACTCATACATTATCTCTGCCACATCTCGTTCCCGTCGTCGTAGACAAGCCCAATTTAAGGAACGCGATTCGGTTCGGGGCACAGATGTCCCCACCGATCACAAGGTTTGGAGTACAGGTACTAAGATATTATACTCACTGTTTCCTCAAATTGTCACTGATGGTGTCGTGGTACACTCGCCTGACTTTGGTCCAGGCAGCGCGGGTTCAGTTCCCACTCAGTGACAGGTGTGAATGTGAGTGCGAACGGTTGTCCCTGTCTATATGTGCCCTGCGACTGACTGGCGACCAGTTCAGGGTGTAGTCCGCCTTTCGCCCGAAGTCAGCTGGGATAGGCTCCAGCGTCCCGCGACTCTAACCAGGATAAGCGGTGTTGAAATGGATGGATGGATGGATGTTTCCTCAAATTGGGGCCGGACAATTGATGTTACGATATGAAACTCTAAATGATCGTTTTTCTAGTTTTGTTAACACGACCCTGACCATTCTTGAGGCTTTACGTGTGGAAATTAATGCAATCCGTGAGCTAGCCCTCCAAAACCGCATGACACTTGATCTACTCTTGGCTTCTCAGGGCTCTTGAACCAAACCTGTTGCACTTACATTCCTGGCAATGCTGGCGACACAGCCATCATAGCCAGTGGCATTCAAAATCTCACTACACTTCGCGACGTCATTGGCCGCGAGGAGCTGCTCGATTCGAATTGGTTGACTGGACTTGGATGGCGAGCTTGGCTCTATCACTTTGCACTTACTGGTTTGTATCACGTTGCTTGTTCTCTTTTTCATGTCCTATTGTTTGGTCTCTAGTTTCTCGCATGATTGACACAGCGTTTGTTCACAATGCACGATTTCACTATTCAGTCTCTGACGAACATTTTCCTTGACCTCTTCCCTCAATCCGACTGCCTGGATGACATTGGCAACTCAAATGATGATCATAATTCATATTCCTCAGTCTAACTCTGTTGCATGACTGACTAAAATCCGCTTATGAAGGATTTTCTTAAACCTGAGGTGTGAAATTCTGAATGACTGTAGGCTTGTTTTGTTCATGCATACAAATTTTTACTGTTTAAGTTTTAAGGTTTTGAACTTTAATCATTGGTTTTCTGCAATGTGTAGTAACTTTTAGTAGTTTGATTAATTTTGCTGATATACAACTAAGAAATGTGGCATGAGAAATCGCTGACTCCCCGCATGGCTCAGGTTGAACATGAGTGTTTTTTAACAGGGCGAAAACGTCTTCCTGAAGTTTTTATCTTCATCGAGGTTTTTGGAGCTGTACTTTGTCTCGTACTTCACCTAGGACTTATTTGACATGGGTGACCCTGACAGGTGCATCAAGCCCCAGACAACTTAGCTCCTAGGATCATTGGGACACACAAACCCCTCCACCATGATAAGGTGACAGCTCAAGGAGGGGGTTGAAAAACATACTTGACAAATATATATGTCCACGGCAGACTGACAAAGTGTCATAGGGCGGTTTGGTGATGAAGTGCTGCTTCCAAAAGTGAAAACACAATACAATTTTATTGGCACTTGCATTCTGGGGGGTATATTTAAATTAGCTGGGTGGTGGAGGTAGATGTGTGAGCATCTTCTGCTTTTTAATCTAGCCCTTGCATTGGCGTAACTCCATAGCTCCACCCCCTGTCCTCGGCATTTGCGTGAGACAGAACCGAGTGATTTCAAGCACAGTGTGACAACCGGATGTTTCGTGAGCTGTCGTTCTTTATCTTTCATGGATTTTGTGGGAAAAATATCAAATAAGGAACATATGTAACATGAAGATTGTGAACATTATTAAGACTGCTTTACTGAACCAAGAACAGTTTTATTCTCCTACACCAGTCGTCACATGCGACCCACAAAAGGTTTCTACATCACGAGTGTTACTTCACACGGACTCCAAAACACGAGAAACACCCTCCACGCTTTTATTTTTGGTTTTGGCTTCGACTATATAAAAAAAGAAAAAGCCTCCCCAGCATCTAACCAGATTGGAGTTGTTTCCCTCAAGAGGGCCATTATGACTATGAAAACCAGATAAATGTACAATCACTTCATCATTTTATTACATATACACAATTGTCCCTGCATTATTAGAAATTCTCTGATAACATTTAATTCAATTTGAAAGAAGAAGTCATAGAAAATAGTGATAAACAAATGCAAATGCCGAAACTGCAATTTTCTGCCATAACAAAAACACCCATTTACCAGGAAACATGAAGTAGACAAACAATATTTGCATTCGTGCACTACATGATGTGAAGTTTGGATCTGGCATGTGTTCCTTGAGTTTGACACTAAATTCACTCTTAATGCTCCAAACATGAACAGAAATTATAATAATAAAAATACAATGTCCATCATTGGCTTTATCGATGATTTTCAAGGGATCGTTCTTGATGTGTTTTTACAGTAAACATGCATACTTCCAGCGTAGCACCACATTTCTTTTTGTAATTGTTGTGTTAGTTGTGTGCTACAGTAGCCTTTGTTAGGTATGTAATTACTATATCCTTTATCCTAATTTCTGTTAGCCATAGCATTTTGCATTTAATGTTAGCGTTAAGGTAGCAGACCTTCGTTGGACAAACTGTATGGTTTGTTTGAACATTTTACACTTACTCCTACTTTAAATATGCAATGTTTATTTCTCTCTTCTTTTATGCGTCAGTTTTACAGTATACATTTGATTCTCTTTTATTCTACATGTCGGTCTTGCAGTAAATTGTCCACAAACCCTCCAACATAGGACGTTTGAATGCAAGCCGGCATGTGGGAAGAGCATGGGACACATCAGCCACTGCTGCTATGTGGGCGTTTCCATGGCAACCGCCGGACATGAAAGCCCGTGTGTTACTGCAGCGTCTCGTGAACAGATGCTAAGCTAGTTTAGCTCTTCTTTGTCTCCACGGCGCACTCCCAGTGGGGCTGTGCCACATAACACTCGAATATGTGACGACACGCTCCTCCAACGTGTGTGGAGCTTTTCCGAGTGGAGTGGAGACACAATTGTGTTTACTTTACTAACTATACGTTTCCAACTATACTATAATTTGTAATTATATAATAACATTATATATCTTAATAATATTTGTATTTTTGTTTCTTTTCAGAAAACCATGACAGGTCAATTTAAGCAGCGACCAATAAAATGGACTAGTCAAACACTACTCGAAGGTAAAGAATGCTGACAATATATACAGTGTGCATATATATAAACAAGAAAAGATATTTTTTTGTTATCTTTGTCAAAGTGTGCATGAGTGTAGAAAATATACTTCAGGAATGTGTAAATGCTAAAGGAGAGCGATTAGTGTTCCACATTTTGTAAAAAAATATTTCAATTTGATAAATGTCTATTTTACAATTTGATCCTCTTTTTTAGTTGTCAGTCTTTAACAATATCACTGGAAAGATTATTCCAAAACAGCACTGAGCATTGACTAAATACTTCCTTCCATCCATTTTAGTACATTTAACCTTATACTTTATTAGACCTTGTCCGATATTCAAAGAACAGATCCAAATTTATAGCAACTAAGCCATTACTGGTCTTGTGCACCATAACCACATCAAACACACCACAAATTAAAGGTTGAATTTGACAAGGCATTGGTTATACAAATATGCAGAAAAAAAACAGGCATTTTTAATGTAAATAGACATTGTGCTCTTTAAATGAGTTCTATATCTCGTTTTAAAAAGGGAGACCATATCTCCGCCCCGTATTCCAAACTGGGTCTGACCAAAACATTATACAACTTCACCAAGAACTCAACGTTACGACTGTGGAAAGTTGGCACAAACAAGATTAACCTTCAAAAAACCTTTCGCTCGCTTAGAGCCCCATTTAGCATCTGCTTACCACCCGTTTAGTGCCCCACTTGACCGTTTGCTTAGCGCCCTCCTATCACCCGCTTAGTTGCCCCGAGCATCACCTCTCATTCTTTTGGAACCCAAAGGAAGCGAGGTCAAACATACAGTAGCTCGCTGCTTAGTGCCAGCTTCACAGTTCAATAGGGCGCCACGATTATGGCCAAAATGTTTGAAAAAACAAAACAAAAAAACGCCAAAAACCTGTGTTTTTACTACGCTACTTTTCAACAAACAATATGTAAACAGTTTTTAAAGCTAAAGTAAACCTGAGATAAGAATAAACGATTCAACAAAACAACAATAATTTAAAATTTATGTATGGCTAACTGAATAAATATGCTATTACAGTGCCATCCCGAAGTCCAGAAAACGGATGCGGACCCCTTTTTGAGGCACAAGCTCCTCACCATGATGTTCCTCATCTTCAGTTTTTGCTGTACTTTTTCTCTCAACTTGACTTGCTTTCCACCGAGTGACTTTAAGATCCCTCTGCAGGGATTGTTATTTCGACAGCTTAATGAAGCCTTAATCATGCGTTCGCCCCGTGGTGGTTGGCTGACAACTAGTTGAAAAAGTGCTTGATATGATTAGACATGCAGCAGAGCCTGCATTTTGAATGTAAATATCACCGACGATCAGGTTAATTTAATCGTGGCAGCCAAAATCGTGATTACGATTCAAATTTGATCAACTGTGGAACTCTACCATCTGCTTAGGACCTGCTTAGGTTTTATTGATCAATGAACATTCCATTGTGGAGGGAACATTGTATCAGGTCTTAGAAGTCAGTGGGCGTCAGAGGATCTGTCTTTGAGCAGGATGTGTTTGTTTGCAGGACCAAGGCAAGGAATATGGACAGTTCCGACCTCCACTCGCACAGGATGTGATGACGTCACCGGAAGGAGCCAGGATAGAAGAGGAAAGCAAGAAGAGGATCTTCAGTCCTCGACGAGAGCTGAACCCGCTGCAGACTCCGTGCTTGAGAATGTTACTTTTGAACGTTTGCTTTCCTACTTCAATACTTAGTCATAGATAGATATACTTCATTTATTCTGTAGCCATTATATCTTTTGCAATTGAGTTGAGAAATTGTTACGTTAGTTAATGAATTGAGGAGAGTGGATTTGTAATCTGAACAACCAACAAAGTGTTTTTTGACGACATGGACGCACGCCGACCCTTCTGATTTAGAGAAACAGATATCCCAGTTTTCAGCTGACAACACACCCACGCCGCAACCCCTTTATCGCCTGCTTTAGTGCCCGTTTTAAGCCCCGGCTTGTGCGTCTGCTTAGCGCCCGCTCGCTGACTCACCTGCGATGCGAGTTCCTGTTGCTATTGACATGACCCCGTCCAGAGCAGCCGGGGGTCGGGCACTTTAAAACATTCTCATACATGGCAAGGACTTGACAGGAGAAGGTGAGAGAGACAACGAGGGTTAGGAGCAGACAGGAAAGTTATCAGGAAACCCGCGTCGCCAACGCTTAGCATGCACCAATAGCATCCAACGACCACAAAGGTGATAACATGCACATTCTGGCTTCTTTTTGACAAGAATGCATGCAAACGTTAGGAAAGAATCGTCAGGTACGAATGGATGTGAGTTTTTTCCCCTTCGCTTAGAGAAAAAGCAAATGACAATTATATCATTCAAAAAATGTTTTGGTCTTTGTTGTTTCCCCTTTTGGGATTTGCTTTATGTCTCCTGACACCAAACAAGCTTTTGAAAGATCCTACCCCCCAACTTCTGAAGGAAAAAAAAAAAGCCCCCTTGTCAAAGCATGTTTATGAACACGTTCCTTAATAAATTAACATTTTAAATGTTGAACAATGTTGAGAGCCATCAACCTGCACGGATTGAACAACCTACCCCCTCCTGCTCTTTTCTCAGGTGGACGTTGTACAGGTGAGGCAAGGCAACCTCTGCTTGGAAACACAGTAACTAACCCTACCTTGGGTCAACACTTTCCAACATGTGGATAAATGACTGTTTGTGCAACATGTAAATGGGCACTATGTCTTTGGCAATGACTGACTCCGTGATTGCCTTTACTTGATGTCAGCCAACATCACGGACAGAAAAAGTAAAAGCAAAACGTCAGGCAAGTGTGATGAGGAGGAAGAAAACAAGACGACGAGTATGTAAAAACACATCGAATGTGACACAAGAGAAGCGAAAATAGTCCCTATGAACAAGTCTGCATAAAGACCAACCCGAACACGAAGGATCAAAGAATTTTCTTGAACAAAATGACTAAGAACATTTTGGGGAGAAAATGTGGACATACGGCAACTAAGATTAACAATGTTGTTATGACATTGATATATATACTAGTAATTATTAGATGGCAGAAATACTAAAGAAAGCATTGTTTCCAAATCCTATACTGTATTTAAACAATTAGCGTTGAAAGATCTAGAAAAGTAGAATGTAATAAAATCAAACATTACAACAAAGTAAATCCAAGTTGTTTTCAGATGCGACTACACAGCATACAGTTTGTCTACAATGTTGATGCGTTTGTGATCAGATTCCACACAATCCATCCATCCATCCATTTTCTTTACCGCTTCTCCTCACTAGGGTCGCGGGCGACTGGAGCCTATCCCAGCTATCTTCGGGCGGGAGGCGGGGTACACCCTGAACCGGTCGCCAGCCAATCGCAGGGCACCTATAGACAAACAATCATTCGCACTCACATTCGCACCTACGGGCAATTTAGAGTCTTCAATCAAGTTTTTGGGATGTGGGAGGAAACCGGAGTGCCTGGAGAAAACCCACCCAGGCACGGGGAGAACGTGCAAATGACACACAGGCGGGCCCGGGATTTGAACCGCTCCACAGAACTGTGAGGCAGATGTGCTAACCAGTCGAGCACAGTGCCATATCCATACATTGATGTATAATTAATCCCTTTTAAATAACGCTTCCAAAATAATAAACACAACAAACATGCAAGATAGATGTGGATGAAGATGACACTGACTTTGCATCCAACAAGTCATCTGAAGTCTTGATAGTCAATCAATTTTTTACATCAAATGAGTTACTCAATTATAAACAAATTACAGGTAAGTCTAAATAATATAATTAAAAATGAGAATTTTTATTTCAATATCAAAATACATTTTATTTCATAACCATCTATTTAAAAATCAAATAGGGCCCATGAGCACAAAAGTTTGCCACACCCCAAAATTACTCTATTCTGTTTTAGCTACAAGTAAAGGGTACCTTAACCCTAATAGTCATAGTGTCAAAATAAATAAATACATAAAAAATAGAAATATTAAAAGTCATGCAGCGTCAGATGACTTTTTTTTCAGCGAGTGCGCTGTCAAGTGGCGAGACTTACTCTCAGGGGGTACGCGGTCTTTGTGAGGACACCCGGACAGGCTGCGGTGGTGCGGGTACAGACCGGTCACGTGACCCGTGCCGTCGCAGCCCGGCGTCGGGCACTTGCTCTCCTTCTTCTCCCCTCGCGAGGATTCTAGACAACCACGACGACAGGAATCACAATAAAGACACTTTGCATCTGCTGAATGTGAGTGTGTAGGTGTGTGTGTGTGTATTTGAGTTTGTGCATGTAAGGGCTGGGTGTTAATTGATTTAATTTTTTTGATGTATTTGGAATTCAGCCATTCAGTGCCACTGACCAATATATTCGTCAAGTACATTTTTCAACAGGGAGGTGTGGAATAGGGTCTCACCCAGCTTGTCTGTGAAATTCAGGTTCGTAAACCACTGTAATGACCGAAAGATCCCTGTAGATGGCGACGTTGCATCGCATTGGATTTGGGAGCGGTACAGTTTCTCAGAAGATAAAGATTAGGGGGTGAATTTTTGCTTGTCACATCGATAATGAGGGAGAGAAATGCCAACACGTTGGAAGTCGAACAAGTTTAGGCACCTCACACTCCAATTGAGTATGTATGGCATGGTTTTATATTTTGAGAAAAAAAAAAAAATAATCACTGTTCTGCTTGACATCCCCCCCCTCCCCCACAAAAAGCTAGTTTTCTCTGCTTTTAGTCAGAAACTGGTGTTTTTGGTGAAACCAACCCATGTTCGACTGCTGATTACTAAAAAAATTGAAAAAGGTAGAAACAAACTTTTTCTGGTAAAAGCAAAGTGTCTTTTGGTAAGTTCGGACAGAACAAAATATTCTGTGAGTCTTGAAAGACCGGTCAAAATCCTCTAAAACTGCTGATAATAGTGGGGAACTGCTTTGGATATAGCTGCCAGTCATTGAGTTAAAATGTTCATTTATTAAGGATTGTGTTTACAAACACATTTTGACAAAAGATAGTTTTGAAGGGGGAGCACCTGTTTTCAAATGACCTGTAAATATCTTTTTTTGTAATGTTATTTCTATGGTACAGGATACAAATTAATGCCCAGCATTTAAAAGGTTTTAAAGCTTTGGTACCAAGAGAAATTATGCAAATCCCAGATTGTGATTTTGTTTTCTTCGATAAGCAAAGGAGGAAAAAATGATTCAAATCAGAAATCGGATATTTGTGATAAAAAATGTGCGTGTGTTACCTTTGGGGTTGTAGGCCCTCTTAAGGCTGTCGTGATGCATCCTCGACTTGCGTTCCTCGCCTCCACCCAGCCTGTGCTCTCCATGTCCGCGGTGGTGTTGGTGATGGTGGTGATGAAGATGGTGGTGGTGGTCTCGTCTGGGGTGCTTGTGTTCCGAGACCAGGCGGTCCCTCATGACTTTGGCGCGCTCCGACTCCAGCGCGATGGCCTTCTCCAGCAGCGACAGGTTCCCCTTGGCCATGTCAAAGGTATCGTCGGAGCGCTCCGAGGCAACCGACGTGGTGTCCTCGTCACCCTCCTGGCTGCAGCTGGTCGGGTAACCTCGGGACGCCGGGCTCAGCTGCTCCTCCAGCTTCAGCAGGTTCACCATGTCGGAGAAGGTACGCTCGGGAGGGCTGCAGTCATCCTGACATCCCGACTGGCAAACGTCGTACCTGAAAGGACAAGAAGCGAGTGTCCAAAATAAGATTATAGACTCTGTAAAGTGAATTTAAAGTACACACAATGCTGTTGACTAGGATGGCATTTTTTTCACATTCATTTCTTGAAACTTCTGTATAGACAGCATTTATTACACACTGCTTGTATAATGTACGACTGTAGACTGCTGATTCATGTACAGAGTTCCCTCGTTTTTCGCGGTTAATGGGGACCAGAACCCCCCGCGAAAGGTGCAAAACCGCGAAGTAGGATTTGCCCGTGGATGTGTATGTGGGTACCATAATGTTTAAAATATGTAAACAGGATTTATACTTTACATATTTGAGACAAAGGTTACAACAGTACACGTATTTACTTATATCTTTAATTATTAAACCTTATACAGTAATTAAGATTTATTATACAGTAATGAATTTCTTTATGTCCCGCACTGTAGATTCATTCACGCCATAATGGCGTGCCACAGATGCATAACTTCTGCCCTCTTGGATCAAATCTAAAATGTTCACTTTTTCGCTGATGGTAATCATCTTCTTCTTCCTCTTGGTCGCCCAGAGGAAGCTTTCGCAAGGGCACAGCGCTTCGGCGGCATTGTCAGGGATTGCTTAAGTAATCAAAAAAATGATTGCTTAAACAAAAAAAGTTATTGCAAACACAACAGCGTGGACGAGACTGGCGAGACACAACAAGGGAAGATGCTGGGTGAGGCTGCGATGATGCGCGACCAATCAGCTCACGGGATAAATCATTGGTCGATGTCACGCCAGGAACCAATCACGCGCCTTGTATGAGTGCCTATACAGTACAGGCATGCACAAAGCCTCTGAGTCAACTCATCCCTGTTTGGCATGCAGGGAAACCTTCTCTCGCGCGCATCAACATGAAACAACGCGTCTTTCCGCAATATGGCTGTATTTATTTATTTTTTAATGAATATTTTGGAAAAACCCGCGAAGCACTGAAGCCGCCAAATGTGAAGGGCGAAATGGCGAGGGAACACTGTATTGTATTTTTGATTCATGCAACACTGCCGACTATTCTTGCTGATTCTCGCATTAATTTATGCTTCCTATCTATCCACTTAGGTATTTAGTATTATTAAATACTGCGTCTATAAACACAATTTCTATTTTTGCTACAAACAACGCTGCTGACTATTCCTGCTGCCATTCACATTAAGTCACAAGAATCCTTCAAGCGTCCCTATAATCATCGTATACCTGCATACCTGTTGAGGTGGAGCGCCCCCTGCTGGTCGGCATGGTTGTGCAGTTGATGGTGGTGCGCGGGGCGATCGGCCGGGTGTGTCTCGCTGAGTTTGCGGGCCAGGTCGAAGCACTGATTCCTCAGACACTCCAGACTACTGAGACACACTTCCTCCTCGCTCTCCTCGGCGTGGCCGCCGCCGCCGCCGCCGCCTCCCATGCTGGTGCGCCCGTTGAGGCCGACGTCGGTGTAGCCGTCGTCGGGCAGCACTGCGCCGTGGCCCTGCGCCAGGAGCTTGAGCGAGTCCACCGTCTCCCTGACCACATCGCTGTCCAGGTCCACGCTGAGGTCGGCCTTCCTATCGCCACGCTCGCTGCCGTCTTCGTCGTCCTCGTCGCCGCTGTTAGACGAGTTGCTGTTCATCTCAGACTCAGTCAGGGCCTGGTACGCCGCGTCTTCTGCGATCTTGCCCAAGTTGAGTAGAGACTTGGCCACCAGCTCGTCATAGTTCTCAAACTCATCGCAGGGACCGAGCCCGGTACCAGGACCTGGGCTAAAAACGGGACTAGGACCCGCGGTACAACTGTGGTTATTGTTGTCGTCCTTATGGAGCGGAATAAGCTTTGATTGTCCACTTGGTTGGTAGTCAACTGTCAGGAATGGGGAAAAATAAACATTTCAAATCTTAAACTGAACTGACACAGGGTGTGTACGGTGATTGAGTGGTTCACACCCGGTAAATGCCCCAATTAGGAGCCCGGACCAGTCCCACGCCCGGATGAGAAACTGGGTCAAAGAAATCACGCGAGTGACTTGCTATAACATACACCATATTTTGTGTTTTTATAACGTAATAATTCACACTGTTCAAACTGTTAGTGTTGCACTTGTCTGCATCCATGTGCGCAAGAAGAATGTTGCACTGTACTAAAAAGAAAACATTTCAGTGGTTGTTTCATTTTTAAATGCCATTAAGTGTGACGTTGTTTGTTTTGCATTTTTCCTTAACTGTCTTGGCCTGACTGACTGGCGACCAGTCCTGTGTTTGTCTTCCTAACATGTCCTCTTGCATGATGGGAAATGCGTGATGCTTCTGCTGATAAGGAAGCAAAACATGTAACTCACCCTGCTGATGATTGAGGTCCTCCTCTTCCTCTTCCTCGTCCTCCATCTCGTTGTGCGCTCCTGCCAGCGTGGCGTCCTCCTCGGGCTGCTCCTCTTCTTCCTCCTCGTTGTCATCATAGAACTCCTCTTCCTCATCCCTGACATCCTCCTCTTCCTCCTCCTCGCCCCTCTCACGTCCGTCCTCGTGGTCTTCGTCCTCCATGACTTCTCCTTGCTCCCCCTCCTCTAAACCTTCATCGTGGTAGTTGGCATCTTCGTCCTCCAACTCGTCTTCCAACTCGTCCCCCTCCTCGTCCTCCTCACCCAGGCAGGAGGCGATAAAGGTTCTCCTCTTGTTGGGTGGCTCCAGCGGTTGTTTTTCTAGAGCCTTCCTCTTCTTAGCCAGTGGGCATCCGTACACGCTGAAGATGAGATGACGTCAAAGCATGACTACAGGAGTGTGACGACGAATAGCGAAGAACCGCAAATACCGTAATTTGTATTATGTGTATTTTCGCCAAACTGAGAGTATGCAGGGGTCCACTGTATTTATATTTTAAACACAAACAGTGATCCCAAAGGTTTTTGTCGTTTTAAACTCAGCTTACAACGTTACCCTTCAAAATAAATGCTTGCAGATGATTTGTATTTGAAAAATAAAAATGCAGTGCAAGTGCATGTGTGTGCATCCACATGCAGCAAAGACTCTTCATAACTTCCACTAACAACCCAGGCTGAACTTGGCTCCTCCGCAACATAAAAAGATCTTAGGCCTTGGTTGGTTTGCAGCAAATTGCCAGCAAACAGCGTCGCAAGGTTTCAGATGTAATGGCTCATCAAAAACGCTGTGTTGTATCAGGTGAGCTTTCCTAAATTGTACCGAAGATTGGGCAGAAACCTCGTATGTCCAAGTATGGTCAATTTCATTCTACTTCATAAAACGATACTATTGGTCTATTCCCACATTGTCGGTTATTTTTATGCATTATTATTAACACATTAACGTTAACACAGACAACGTTAAAAAAGCTTAACTGTTTGAGAAGTGTTGTAAAACTCTGTCTCTTATCTCACTCTGCAGGAGCCTTACAGCATTATGTCGCCTCAAGATTGAAAGTTTGGATGTTTTTTCAGACAAAAATGAGTGAAAATAGGTTAGATACATTTGAGTGGGTTTATTTTGTTCAAAATTGATAGCTATAATGTCAAAATACAGTCATTTGCTTTTGTGAAGTATTAAAGGCTTTTTGTTTGTTTAGTGGGTCAGAATGAGTGCAGACTTTTATGTGGTTGGCTGACACTTGCAACGTGCTGGGGTCATTTTAATCAATTACAGTGTCATAAACTAGCGATTTGTAGCTTGTTACATTTGCGATTGAAACTGATTTTGTGGTGATTTGGGGCAACGATATCGCAATGTAAGGTATAATGCGTGAGGCTAAAGTCACTAGTCTAATTTTCGAAAGGTTGTCGCGACAGGGGTCGGAAAAGTCACTAAATATAGCGTACACCAAATGCTAAGTTGGTAAAACTGAGTGCGTTTGTAAACGAGCTCCACTCTGTTACCAGCCATGTTGTTAGTGGAAGCAGTACATGTCAGCGAGGACATCCTTTCAACTACTAAGTAGAAGAAGCAAACCTCTCCAAAAAAATGTAAATAAATAATAACGGTACTTTTTTCAAGCAGGGCCTCAATTGCACAAATCCCATAATAGTCATTAAGTGATGGGAAAATTCAGCTTTAATTGCTCCAAAACAGGTAGTGCAATTATAGCTGGCGCTAATGTGGATTTTAGCAAATCAATTATACCATTTCCATATGAAAGAGCTTCTTAGCCGTTTGGGATGCAAATGCGAATGGGAGGTAACGTTTCCTCTGTGCCTTTTGGGCCATTAAAAACATTTTTAAAAAAGACGATAATAATAATAATGTGCATGTTTGATTTTCACTTTCAACAAGGCAACCACAACCTTCGGAACAGCACGGGAAACAACCACAATCAGTATTGTTGCTGGGGGGCAGTATTTATGATGCACTTGACTGTAGATAAATTTACTAACAGAAAATATAGAGATAGAAATTCATAAACAAAATCTCGTAAGCACGCGTGGATGTATTTAATTCATAACTCGATTACAGTGTCTGTTTTTAGCAAACAATCTACCACATGGGACACATTTCTCCAAACTTAGGAAAGCATGTGTGATGGGTATTCAAATTCTGAACAATAATAATAATAATAAAACAAGCTTGTAAGCATGTGAAGAAATAGTACATTAAACAACATACATATTCAGAAATAGCATTAACAAGTGCCTCATGAATTCTGGCCTACCCAGTAGCTTTTTCGGGGGAGGGATCTCATTTATTGTGGGTGTACCTAATGAAGTGGCCACTGAGTTTGTACAACCCCAATTCCAATGAAGTTGGGACGCTGTGTTAAACCGAAATAAAAACAGAATACAATGATTTGCAAATCATGTTCAACCTATATTTAATTGAATACACTACAAAGACAAGATATTTAATGTTCAAACTGATAAACATTTTTGTTTTGAGCAAATAATCATTAACTTAGAATTTAATAGCTGCAAGAGTAAAATGTCGTAAAACACGACAACGAAGACCCCGGACTGTTGAACATCTGAAGCTGTACAACAAGCAAGAATGGGAAAGAATTCCACCTACAAAGCTTCAACAATTCAGTTCCCAAATGTTTATTGAACGTTGTTAAAAGAAAAGGTGATGTAACACAGTGGTAAACCTAACCCTGTCCCACCTTTTTTGGAACGTGTTGCAGCTATACAATTCTAAGTTAATGAATATTTGCTAAAAACAATAGAGTTCACCAGTTTTAACATTAAATATATTGTCTTTGTTGTGGATTCAATTAAATATAGGTTGAACATGATTCGAAAATGTTTAACACCACGTCCCAACTTCACTGGAATTGGGGTTGTACAAACATCTGCCATACTGGAAATCTCAATTTTTCGTGGATAGGAAAATTAACAGAGACAAAGAAACTGCAGTGTGTGTGTGTGTGTTTATGTGTGTGCGTGTATGTGTGGGTGTGCGCAGGCATTTCTGTGACCTTGGCCACCTCATGGTCTCCCGCCAATTAAAATTCCATCAGTAATTAAAGCAGATCAGAAACAAGGGAATGCTGCAAGGGTGAGCCACTGTGCATGGTAATTAGGTGGAGTGTGTGTGCATGTGTGTGTGATGGTGATGGATTACACATGCAATGTTGCTGTGACTGATTCGTTTTTATGGAATTGGATCATGTGTTGTTTTGAAGCGATGGCGTCGTTAGCATTTTGCTATGCTGGTATGTCAATACAAAACAAACACAGTCTGACTATTGAGTCAGGGATGCTACATGCAAATGTAGCATTCAATATAGCTTGGGGCTACACACACAAACAAACACCAACAATGCTCAGTGTAGTATTTAAAATCAATTTAGCAGCTTTCCCAGTTTAGAGCATCATCTCTGTTGCCATGGTTACCAGCTATTTGCTATACCTTGAGAAGTGCACAGAAGGGGAACACCCGGTGCGTGTGAGATCCTCATTGTGGCTTTTATTAGATTTCGTTCCTTATCATGTTGAGGCCATCATCTGAAGTAGTAAGTACCAACCCGAGAATGTAATTTCTATAGGAAGTGCAAGTGAATGCTGAAGAGCTGCCCAAGTTCTGAATTAAATTATATTTGAAATCAGTTCTCTGCATTATAATACATTAAAACGCCACTAATCTGTTAAAGCCCCCCCCCCCCCAAATTCCACTATTCTTTGGTTAAGTTTTTTCAAAAACAGCATTATATTACATACAATTTATTTTTATTTTTTTAACAAAAAAGAGAATGTAAACAGGTACCAGGTATCGGGTAATTGTGAAGGCTGCCAATACCAGCCACCGAGACATAAGGCAATACAATCTGACATCGAGTAAGTACACCAGAACAGTAATTGGCGTTATACTGCGGCAGGTTGACACATCAGCGAATCGTCATGTGCGTCAGAAAGACAGAATGGTCTTTGCTCACAATTATGTCATTGTGTTAATTGAAATTGTATGTATCAAAAGTACAAGCGGTATTGGTACTTGGTATCATCCATCCATTTTATGAGCCGCGGGCGTGCTGGAGCCTATCCCAGCTATCATCGGGCAGGAGGCGGGAACACCCTGAACTGGTTGCCAGCCAATCGCAGGGCACATACAAACAAACAACCATTCGCACTCACAGTCACACCTACGGGCAATTTAGAGTCGTCAATTAACCTACCATGCATGTTTTTTTTGGGATGTGGGAGGAAACCGGAGTGCCCTGAGAAAACCCACGCAGGCACGGGGAGAACATGCAAACTCCACACAGGCGGGGCCGGGGATTGAACCCGGGTCCTCAGAACTGTGAGGCTGACGCTCTAACCAGTCGTCCACCGTGCCGCTACTTGGTATCATACCGGTGAGTACTCAAGAGTGAATACTGGTACTGGTATCGATCTGACAAAAAAGTGGTATCGAACATCCCTAGTAATTATTATATGTATTGTCGTATTTGTGTTGAATGAGTGCCTTTAAGGGTGTGTTTGTGTGCGTGTGAGTGCCAGGGCGTGAGTTGTGGCATACAGCAGCTCCTTGCGGGTGTTCTTATGCAGTACTTTTGTGTTTGACTGTTTGTCCCATTCAATAAAGCCTGAAAGTCTGAAAGTGTATCGGCGACTGTGGCATATCTGCAGATCGCTTCTAACTAAAATTTTGGCTCGCAAAAAAAAATAAAAAATGGGCCAAGTGACAGCACGGCACTAGAAACGTGTAAATTTGTGTACTTATAAGTCAATGTATCACTGTAATTAAATTGTTGAAATAAATGTGAAACTGTCTAAATATCTCAATTTATTTAGGAAATGTTCCTCTGGAAAATTTGGTATTATGCAAAAATTGGCAAGTCTTGGAAAGCAACATCCATCCATCCGTTTTCTGATCCCCTTCTCACTAGGGTCGCGGGCGTGCTGGAGCCTATCCCAGCTGTCATCGGGCAGGAGGCGGGGTACACCCTGAACTGGTCGCCAGCCAATCGCAGGACATACAAACAACCATTTGCACTCACATTCACACCTACGGGCAATTTAGAGTCTCTAATTAATGCATGTTTTTTGGGATGTGGGAAGAAACCGGAGTGCCCGGAGAAAACCCACGCAGGCACGGGGAGAACATGCAAACAACTCCACACGGGCGGAGCCGGGGATTGAACCCCGGTCCTCAGAACTGTGAGGCTGACGCTCTAACCAGTCGTCCACCGTGTCGCTGGAATGCAACAAATACGCTGAATGTCCTGAATGAACTGAACTTTTTTTAAAAACGTCTCCATTCATTTGGGAATTTCAAAATGGAAAATTTTTAATTGTGGTGAAGTTTTGGAATGTGAAAACTAGTTGCCAAATACTCCTAAATGAGCTGCACATTTTAAAGTTGGAATTGTTTGGAGTTTGCCATGGAAAATGTGAAACACTGAAATGAAAAATGTGGTTATTTGGGGAATGTGAAAAATAATTTCTGATGTGCCCTGAGTGAGCTGAAGAGTTTGCAATTGGAATGGTTTGAATCAGTTAGGAAATATGGAAGCAATGAAATCTGGAAAATGTCTCAATTTATTTCAATTAGATCTTTTCCTGGAAAATGGGAATTGTGGGAAAAGTGGGAAATTTGGGAACGTGAATAATAGTTGCGAAGGTTTCCTGAAGGAGTTTGAAATTGTTTGAATTGATTGAGAAATAAAGGCAGATTTGGTACATTTGTATAGGATAATATCTCCATTAATTTTGGAATTTTGTTTTGGAAAATGTGAAATACTAAAAAATGTGAGAATTTTGGACATGAAAAACAGTTTCCAAGATGTCCTGAAATAATTTGAAAATGTTTGAATCGGTCGAGAAATGTGGAAGGATTTGGGACACTTGCCAAATGTCTCCATTCATTTGTGAATTCTGTCTTGGAAAATATGAAATACTTTAAAAAAGTGGGAATTTTGAAGATGTCCATTCATTTCCATGGGATTTTTCATGGAAAATGTAGAATGAGAAAAGAAACGTGCGGAATGAGTTTGGGAAGGTTTGAATTGGTGTCATGTCCATCTCTAAAATGTCTCCAAGAATTTAGGAAATTTGTCATGGAAAATGTGAAATACTGAAAAATTGTCAAACTGTGAAAGCTTATGTCCTGAATGAGCTAACAGTTTGAATTTGGAATGGTTTGAATCAGTTGAATAAGTTGTGAAATATGGAAGGATGAGTTCAATTTGGAAAATGTCACCATTAATTTCAATATGATTTTTTCTTTTTTTAAAGGGAAAAATATGCAATTGTGCAAGAGGTGGCAATTTTGTATTCACAAAAAGATAAATATAAGATAATGATTCTTGAAAATTTATTGTGGGACAGGACGATTCCATTGTCGGTATGCTGATGATAGAGGGGAATGGGATCATCGCCCCCGGCAACGCCACGTACCAACGCTCATCACCGTGGCAACCATTGAGTGCCAAAAGGTGCGCGTGTGCTGGTTAGTTAGACGAGGGAACGAGATGGCAGGGGTGTCAGCCAGGCGAGGGTGCGGAATGCGGGGCTCACCGTTGCCATAGCGAAAGGGGGCTGCATCCCTCCCGGTCCTGATACTGCAGCATGCACACGGCCCTGTCGCCATGGCGACCGCCTCCAGAGAGCAGCGGCGGTAAAGCCAGGCAGAAGCCAAAGGTACAGTGAGGGAGAGAGAGTAAGGGAGAAAAAGAGAGTGAGAGAAAGAAAGAGAAAGTAGAGAGGAAGAGAGCGTAAAAGAGAAAGCAAAGAGTAAGAGAGAAAAGGAGAGGCTGAGGGGAAAAAAGAAAGAAAAAGAAATAGGGAGAGAGAGAAAGCAAAAAGAGAAAAAAGAAAGAGACTGAGAAACAAGTGAGAAAGAGATTGGCAGAGAGAGAAAAAGAGAAAATAGAAAGAGAAAAATAAAAAGAAAGAGTGAGAGAGAGAAAGAAAGAAATAGAGTCAGAGAGAAAAAGAATGAGCGGGCCAGTAAAAGAGTGAGAGAGCGAAAGAAAGAGGAGAGTGAGAACGAGGGGGAGAGAGAAAGGGGGAAGAAGTGAGAAAGAGAGAAAAAGAGAGATACCGAGAGAAAATGAGAGAAATAGAAAGAGGGAGAAAGAAAATAGAGAAACAGAGATTGAGCGAACTAGAATAAGAGAGAACGAAAGAGGGAGAAAACAGTGATAAAGTTAGAAATAAAGAAGAAAGCACGAAAGAGTCAGAGAAAAAGAGCGAGAAAAAAGAAAAAATGAGAAAAAGAGAAAAGAGAGAACCTCACCCCTCCTCCCTTGACTCACTACTGCTCCCTATAGGACAGTTTCAAACCGCGACAACATCATTTAAAGCTCATTGTATCAATCATGAGAATGTCCTCGTGGTAAGCACGTGTGCCTCGCAGTCGAGAGGTTCTGGGTTCAAGTCTGTTCTCCCTCGCTTGTGTGGGCTCATCCTCCCTCATTCGAAAGCAACATGTTAGCTTCATTCCCATGCTTGTTGCTGACTGCCGAGCAATGCACGGCTTGTCTGCAGTATACGTGTCTCTCGCCCAAAGTCAGCTAGGATAGACTCCAGCTCAGATGTGAAGACAACCTCCACATCACGCAACGAGTTGAAAGAATTGTTCTTATTTGAAGGACGGAGGCAAAACCGTATGAGGGGCCGTTAAGGACATTATTCAGGATTAGCTCTCACACTTACTATTCAAATGGTTTCACACACACACACAAACTACTGAAAGGCTCTCATAAACACAACTCAAACACTCTCATACACATGAGTCTTGCTCTCATAAGGACTACTCAAACACTCTCTTTAACACTACTCAAATTCGTTCATGTGAGCACGTCAATCACATTGACATCATCATCACATGAAAAAAACATTTAAATCTTGGCAGTTGCAGTTCATCTCTATAATTTCTCTTTTTGAATTGAACGACCTAATAACAAAAATTACACTATTCACGTGTGAGCATAATTGACGTGTGTGTGAGCATGACTGACATGAACTCTTGAATGCCAGTGATGTGTGCGAGAATGTAATTGATGTGCTCGCGTGAATGCATTTGATGCATTTAATGAGTGTTTGAGCAGTGTTAATGAGAGTGTTCGAGTAGTCCTTATGAGGGCAAGACTTGTGTGTATGAGAGTGTTTGAGTAGTGTTAATGAGAGTGTTTGAGTAGTCCTTATGAGAGCAAGACTCGTGTGTATGAGAGTGTTTGAGTAGTCTTAATGAGAGTGTTTGAGTAGTGTTAATGAGAGTGTTTGAGTAGTCCTTATGAGAGCAAGACTCGTGTGTATGAGAGTGTTTGAGTAGTGTTAACGAGAGCAAGACTCGTTTGTATGAGAGTGTTTATGAGAACCTTTCAGTAGTTTGTGTGTGTGTGTGTGAAAGCATTTGAATAGTAAGTGTGAGAGCTAATCCTGAATAATGTTCCTAACGGCCCCTCATACAAACGCCCCATTGTGAAAGCGCAGCAGGTCGTCTGGTGTTCCACATAAAAATAATATTCATCATAAAAAGTTGGGCTCGTGCGTACATGTGACCTTCACAGTGCGAGTGTGGCAGCTATTGGTCATCATGCCCTTCTTATTAGATCGCCACAGCAGACACAGCTGGCCTGAATGCCACTACGCTTGTAGTGCGCGCACACACACATACATTTTCACACGCATACTCAGATGCACACTGTCACAGACTGCACTCAGGTAGCTGTATGCATGCACACACACACACACACACACACGCACACACACACACGCACACACACACACACACACATCCCCACACTCTCTCAGGGACATATATATGCGCATACACGCACACACACACTCTCACTCACACACACACACACTCCCACACTCTCTCTTAGACACATACATATGCAACACACACACACACTCTCCCTCTCTCAGACACATACTGTACATAAGCGTATATATAACATATATATGCGCACGCGCATGCACGCACGCACACACACACACACACACACACACACATACTGTTTGAGTCGGTGGGTCATACCTGCGGTGTCTGGCGTACTTGCCGCTGACATGGCCGGAACCGTCGCAGCCTGCCGTTGGACAGCTGAGGAGGAAGACGATGACCATGATGTCAGGGAGTTATTCATATTTATCCATCCATCCATTTTCCATACCACTTATCCTCACTAGGATCGCAATAATAAATTATTCATAACAATTTTCATCATTGTGGTTTCACAAATGTACCCAATGAAGTAACTTTTTCAAGTGCCATCGTAATCACTTACAAGCTGACTTGTTGGTGGCCTATATAGTTGAAAAGTCTCACAATTTGGATCGTCACAAAGTACTGCGGAGCACACAAACATGATACACCAACTTCTATGAGTACGCGCGTGTGCGTGCGCGTTCATGTGCGTAGATTAGTCGTTTTATGTAGCCTCCAGCAGAAGAACAAGAGCATCATTTACTCGACTGTGAGTCACTGTTTGCATCACGGTAAGTGTGTGAGTGACTGTGTATGTGTGTGTGCGTGCGTGCGTGCATGCACGTGTCAGACAGGACACAGAGTTTCGAGTCAGGTGCATGAAAATGGATTCAAGTGTAATCTGCCTGCATGAATTCTTCTTTTTCACTTAATGAGATGACGCATGCACACATACAAACGTGCGATCATACATACACAAACACACACACAAAATTAAAAACCAGACTTTCACATACCTGAATAGTTCCTGCGTCACGGCCTCCACGATGGCTTCACACGACAAAAAAAGAAAAAAAACAAACGCACAGGGATAACGGTGAATGAACACAATTACAGTAGGTTGGCAACAAGTTACCATGCCAAGTTCTGTTCTCAAGAAGTACAAAAAAGCAACGCGGGCTAAAACAAGAACAAGAAGGGTCTAATATGCAAGAATCAATTCAAAGGGATCAAGAAGTATGAACAAGAAACAAGAGGAAGCAAAAAGGAGAAATGAGTTAACAGAAGGAAAGAGAGAACGAAGGTCTAGGGGGAAGTAAACATGAGAAAGTAAGTTCAAGAAACAAAAAAGGGGACGAAAAAGAGAAATGAGTTTGACAAAGGAAAAGGGAGAAACAAGAAGTTAGAGGATGTAAAAAGGGAGAGAGAATTAGTTAGAGGCAGTAAAAGGGAAAAAGGAGGTTTGGTTAGTATAAAGGAGAAAGGAGATCAAGTAAGGAAAGGAGTCAGGGAGGAAATAAAAAGAGAAAGAAGGCATTATTGGAAGTACAAAAGGGGGAAGAAGGATTTAGGGGAAGTATGTTGTAAAAAAAAGAAAGAGAGGAAGGAAAGGAGCGAAACAATGAGTTAGAGAGGATGTAAAAAGGAGAAATGAGCTAGAGGCAGTAAAATAAGGCAAAAGAACGCGTTGGGAGGAGGTAAAATTAGAGGAAGCAAAAGGGAGAATTGAGGAAGTTAAAGGAAGGAAAGGGTAGAAAGGCTAGGAGGAGTAGAAAATGAAGAAAGGGGTTAAGGAAGTCAAAATGAGAAAGTAGTTAGAGAGGATGTAAAAAGGAAAAAGGAGTTAGAGAGAAAATAAATAGGAGAAAGAAGGCATAACAGGACATTAAAAGAAGAAATGAAGAGATAGGGGAAGGAGAAATAAGGAGTTATACGATGCAAAAAGAAGAAAGGAATAAAATGATAGAAGGCATTAGAGGGACAATAAATAAAAAGTCTGAGGAAATAAAAAGGAGGAAGTAGGAGCTAGAGGATGTAAAAATGAGAAAAAGGCGGTTAGAGGAAGTAAAAAAAAAAGAGGCGTTAGCTGTGGGAGACATCAGAAGCTGGCGAATGTTAAAAGGAGTTAGAGGATGTAAAAAGCGAGAAAGGGCACAGAAGTTCAAAATGAGAAAGATGAAGAGGAATAAAAGGAAAAAGGGGGTGGGAGAAAGAATGTTAAAAGGAGAAAGAAGGAGTTAGAGGACATACAAAGGAGGAAAAAGAAAGTATAAAGGAGAATAAAGGAGTTAGTAAAAGGGAGAAATAAGCAATTAGAGGGAGAAATAAGGATTGAGAGGATGTCAAAATGAGAAAGGAGACAGAGGAAGTAAAAAGGAAAAAGGGAGTAAGAAAAAGTAAAAAAGGAGAAAAAAGGAGTTGAAGGAAATTAAAAGGACAGAGATGAGTTACAGGATGTAAAGAGGAGAAGGGAGACAGAGAATGTACAAATGACAGGAAAAAGGAGAAAGGATCAGCTCGAGGATGGCGCAATATGTCGTGAGAAGAGGTGGAAAATAAAGAAGGAAGAAACAAAAGGGTCGAAGACAAGAGGCAGAGCGAGCTCAGGCTAATTCACGTAGCAGAATGTCTGAAAAACGAGTCGAGCATCAATGTAGAAGTAAAAAGCCAGTGAAAGAAGAAAACAGAAAAGAGGAGGAGGATGTGGATGAGGGCGAAGAAGAGGAGGCAAGCTGCAAAAAGTGTCGCGAAGGTTCACACCTCGCGCTCCTTTGGATCTCGTTCGATGGCGTTTGTCTGCTGCATTCACCTCCATCTGGACAGGAAATGGCATCACCACATGAAACTGAAGAAGATAATGATGATGATGATGAGGATGAAGACGAGGAGCAGCGTACCTGGCTGGACCAGCTTGAGCGCAGAGTGCAGATGGCAAAAACGTTCAGACCTTCTCCTTCTCGCTCGTTCCCCTCATCTTCTGCAAAACAAGACAAACCACTTCACATGCTTTGAACGTTGCCCTATCGAGACCTGCCGGCCAGCTGAGATGACACACTTCTCCACCGGACGCTCTTCTGATCACATCAGATGATTCAGAAACAGAAGAACACGAATAAGGAGGAGGAGTAGGAGAACACTGCAGTGCAGCAGCGTTTCTAATCCAAATGTAAATTGCCTCACCGGTTGACGGCGCGGCCGGGCCGAGCGAGTTCATCCGAGGCCGCCGCTTCGCTGAGCGTGCTCCAACGCGCCAACATCAAATAACCCCACCACCTCCAATCCCCTGTGAGAAGGAAGCCCTCAACCCCTTCTCAAACTGTACCACTCTGTGTGTGTGTGTACATATGCTGGAATGTGCATGTATGCTCCAGTGTATGTGGTGTGTGATAGGTCTTAAGCATTTTTAAAGGGGGGGGGGGGGGGGGAACAAAACATCTTTTAATGAAAGAAAAATTACATTTGTTAAGCGCATGAAATTGTGGTTTAAAAAAAAAAAGCACATAAAGAATGTGCAAAAAATTAAAAAAATAGATTTTAAAGTGCATTCAATTCTGAAAGAAAAACGAATCATTTTAAGCACATGAAGAAGTCGAACATTTTTTAAATAAATAAAAAATAAATTACATTTTTAAGCGCATTGTTTTTTTTTTTTTTTACATAAAATACATTTGCTAAGCACATAAAATTGTGAGAAAAAAATTAAAAACATTTTTAGCACATAAATGTGCTTTAAAAATGTTAAAATGCACGGTTTAAGCACAACATTGTCAAAAAAATTTAAAATTAATTTTTAAGCACAAAGAATTTGAAAAACATTAAAAAAATAGATTTTTAATGCATTAAATTGTAAAAAATAAATAAATAAGATTACATTTTTTCAAGCACATTAAGAATGTGAAATAAATTTTAAAATTTAAATGCATAAAATAGTGGGGTGGGGGGGGTGGGGAGGGGAAGCAAAATAGATTTCTTAAGCACAAAGAATGTGAAAAAAAAAAATACAATTTAAGTGCATAAAATTGTGATGAAAATTAAGAATACATTTTTCTAAGCACATAAAGAATGTGGAAAAAATGAAAAATATTTTTACGCACATAAAAATATTTAAAAATTACAAATAAACTATTTAAGTGCATAAAACTGTAATAACATAGACATAAAGTGGAAACAAAGGGGAAAAAATATTTTATGTCCATTAAATTTGTGAAAAAATAAAAAATACAATTTTAAGTGCATAAAATTCAGAATTAAAAAAAAAACATTTTTAGGTGCATAAGATTGGCAAAAAAGAAACGTGCTTAAATTTGAATTTTAAGGGGGGAATAAATTCTCTAAGCTAATTAAAATGTGAAACAAAGGAAAAATAAACTCTTAAGCCGATTAAATGTTTTAGAAAATACTTTTTTAAAGCACACTGAATGTGAAAATTTTGGGAATAGCACATTTAAAGTGGATGAAATTGTAGAAAAAGGAAAAAGACATTTTCAAGTGCATAAAATTGTGAACAAAATTATGAATTTTTAATTTTTTTAATGAAAGTAAATGTGGGTAGGCATCTATTTAAGTGCATAAACTATAAAAAAGTAAGAACATTTTTGAGGGCATTCAAATGTGAAAAGAAATAACATCTTTTAACAAAGTAAAAATGTGGGAATACATCTTTAAATACTTTTGAAACAGGAAAAAAAATTTACATTTGCGATTGCAATTTGCGAACATTCTAAGAATATTGAACTGTGCAAAATATGAGATTGTGAAATTAAAATTGGGATCTCATCCCGTAAAAGAGCCTACAATCACAAAGCTTTAGCGTGTGCCCGTGTGCATGCGTGCACTACTGTATATGGCGTTGTGGTGTGAAGAGGAGTCTCATACTGTTTAGTATTCAGGCTGACACACAGCCTGTCTGCTACAGTCTGATGCAGCGCTCCTATACTCTCACGCACGCTCACTCAAATACACACACCCGCGCAAAAATGCACACAATACAGTGCACACACTGTTGTTATGTCTTATGACAGCAGACAGACTGAAAGCCAGCAAACAAACGTGCACTGATGTGCAGTAGCGTCACCGCATCAATAAAACAAAACAAACACAACCAAACTGATCTTCTACACTGTGTGTGTGTGTGTGTGTGTGTGTTTACGTGTGTATGTGTCACGTTACAGTAGAGGCACACGTGCACAATGATAAATTTGTGTTATCTTGGAACAAAGCAAATATTCTCTACGAAGTAATAAAACATTTCGAAGTCCAATCGCCTGCTTATAAACAAACAATGGACTGGTCGCCAGTCAGTCGCACGGCACATATGGACAAACAATGGATTGGTCTCCAGTCAATGTCAGGGCAAAGATAGACAAACATCGAACTGGTCGCCAGTCATTGTCAGGACACATATAGACAAACAAAAGAGGTTGCCACTCGCCAATTAATGGCAGAGCACAGATAAACAATCGAATGGTCACTTGATACTAGGAAGAGAATTGTTGATTTGTACATGTCTGGGTCATCCTTGGGTGCAATTTCCAAATGCCCGAATGTCCATCTGTTTAAAAATATTATACACAAGCATGAACACTAGTGATGCACTGAATTTTCGGCCCCCGAAAATGTTCGTCCGAAAATAACCCAAAAGTGCATTGTTGGTTTTCGGCGAAAAGACTTTTGTCGCTGAAACAAAAAAGCCGAAACACAGGATGTTGTGATGATGCAAACAAAAAGCGCGGCTCGGAGAGACCTTCAATGATGAGGCGGCGTGCTCTGTAGACATCTCAGTGTCGCTGTTTACCGGCTTAAACAGTCCGTCAAAATAATGTTTGTAGCCTACTGCTGCAGACGTGGGAAACTACTCTGTTTCTTGTGAGACTTTACAATACCAAAATAACACCACACTGCCGAACTTTTCTGGCCTTTCTTGTCAATTATGTCAAATCGCACCTCTTCCATCCGAAAACAACAAACAAATTGTATCGCAAAAGACATGCTACCAGGGAGCACAGTTGAAATAAGGGATGCAAATGCATGATTAAATTAATGGACCCTCGTTACAAACTCCCTGGGCATAAATTGGAACAGGAAAACTTCAAAACTTTTGCGTGGTCAGATCATACATGTTTATGAATATATACATGCTTTATTTGTCTTACACTGTTGGATAATGTTCCACGTCATGTTCAACTTCTGAAAGAAAATAATATTGAAATCAAAAGGTGAAGAATATCAGGGAACATTTGAGATAGAAATATATCGTGATTAGTTTCATATTTGTGATATACTGTATAAACATCAAAAAGCCAGATTACAAATTCATACAGGCACAAAAACCGGTCCTGCGGTCTGACGAAAACTCAAAATGCAACTGCTTGAGCATCGTTACGTTTGGAGGGAAAAGAGGGAGGCTTGCAAGCCTGAGAAAACCATATCAACTTTAAAATAAGGTGGTGGCAGCCTCATGTTGTGGGGGTTGTTTTGCTACAGGAAAGACTGGTGCACTTCACAAAACAGATGGCATCGTGAGGAAAGAACATTATGTGGAAATAGTGAAGCAACATTTTAAGACATCAGCCAGGAAGTTAAATCCTGGGCGCACCTGATCTGAAAAGGCCTATGCGAGGAAGGTGGCCTATGAACTTGGTTCAGTAACACCAGTTTTGTCACCAGCTATCATCGGGCAGGAGGCGGGGTACACCCTGGACTGGTTGCCAGCCAATCGCAGGGCACACATAAACAAGCAACCATTCGCACTCACATTCACACCTACGGGCAATTTAGAGTCTTCAATTAACCTGCCATGCATGCTTTTGGGAGGTGGGAGGAAACCGGAGTGCCCGGAGAAAATCCACGCAGGCACGGGGAAAACATGCAAACACCACACAGGCGGGGCCGGGGATTGAACCCGGGTCCTCAGAACTGTGAGGGTGACGCTCTAACCAGTCGGCCACCGTGCCGCTGTGAGAAACTTGTGGAAGGATATCCAAAACGTTCTACAGTTTAAAGGAAATTATACCAAATACAATGTCTTTCAATTTCTGACTTTGAAGAAAGTAATTTTAAAAAAAAATCGTCCCAAAAAAAATCCACTTATTCTTCTGGCATTTAGCAAATATATTTTTATGTAATCTATGTAAACTTCTGGTTTCAACTGTATGTGTGGTATAAACAACGTATGTGTCGCGGTAGGTAGCAGAGAGTGTGTGCCACGATGGTGAGAAAAGATGATGCCGTTCGTGGAATGAATGACGCGCGCCATGTAAAAATGCCACTGATGAGCCACGCGGCGAGTCAACGTCGCTCACGTTTCTTAGTTGTGTAGGAATGAATAAATGATTATTTTGCCATAAAAAGCACTCTCAATCTTGTTTCTGCAATATCTGCAACATTCGCACAATCAACATTGTCCCAGATTATCACACTACTCGCTTGAAGTCTCGCCGTCCTTTGCACAACGGTCATTGCACCGGACTATTGCAATGTTAGTCTTTCGAACTGCTCTAAGTGCTAGAGGACTCTGCATCTTTTTGCGCAACTGTGAAAATAAATAAATAAATGTACCGGCATTACCAGATAACTAGCAACCCTTTATTGCTCAGTGAGTGTTTTTTGTCAATGTCTTTATGTCAGTCAATTGACTGTCTGTTGTCGTACTGGAGCGGCTCCAACTACCGGAGACAAATTCCTTGTGTGTTTTTTGGACATACTTGGCAAATAAAGATGATTCTGATTGTGTTGTTTTATAGTTTTAGGTGTCACAAAAGCAAAAAAAAAATATTAGCATCAAAGTCACTGTTCTGACTGACATGTTTCTTTTTCGCACACAAAAAAAGCTTTTTTTTCTTGGTCAGAAACTGGTGTTTTTGTTGAAACCAACCCATGTTCTGCTCCTAAGTACTAAAGAACAGAAGCGAGAAACCCTTTTTCTGGGGAAAGAAGAGGGTCTACTTTTTCTTTTGGTAGATTTGGTACTTACATTGTCACAGAACACAATATTCGGTGGTGAAAGATCCATCAAAATGCCTTAAAACTGTAGCCAGTCAATGAGGTAAAATTACACTTAATAAAAACTCAACTGAATTTATTAATTTTTCAGGATGATTGATTATTGATTTTGGTAACAACATTCCCTCTGACCCCAAAGTTGAGTCAAAATGAACATGATTATGATTAATCCAAGCACAGTAAATCCCCTACATCAACTCCATCATGCACCTATTGACAATAAAATGTCCAATGCTAAAATAATGGCAACATTCCTGCATTGGGCATACTGTAGGTTCTACTGTCATTGTCATATTTGTTATGACTGCAAACTAAAGTAAATACGACTGTTAACATTTTCATAACCAACTTTACTTTTATTGAATGAGTACAGTACATTACATCCTTTTTATTTAACATTAACATTTTAATAATACTAATGAAGCAGACTTAAAACACTACAAGAATTCACATATTCAACGGTCACTTAATTAGGTACACCAGCTAATGTGAGCAATACAAAATCAAAACTGATTTGAATGCGGAATTTGGATTGACACTGTCAGAGAGCGCCTCACGGAGAGGTGTTCCTAATATTTCGATTGTTTTTTTAATAGATTGTGTGCATAACTAATGAAGTGTCTAGTGATTTTAGGTCAGTGTCACAGCTGACATGGATAAGAAACACTTATGGTGTGTGACACAATAACACACGAATGAAACATTTTGGGCGACACGAGAAAATAATCAATAACATTAAAAAAATTTTTGGAACTAATCCATGCAGGCGCAGGAATATGTTCAGATTACGGCGGCCATAGGATGCAGGTGTCGCATTGCACACGCAGGCAAAAGATGCACAAGTGTCTCCAAAGGACGACGCAACGCCGCCAACATTAATTGTCCCCGAGGAGGCGCGTGCACGCCGCCGACAACTGTCACCTCAAGACGCAGGGACGCGCGCGCACACGTGCGCACGCACGCGCAGGGATTGACAATGTGCGGAGGCGAGCCGTGGGGCGTGCGCGTGTTCGGGAATGACGAAGGAAAAGCAAAACATACCAGAAAAGAAACGATGCAGGCGGTGACTCTTCTTCCTCTCCTCTGCCTCTCGCTCCTCAGAGCCGGAACGTGTGCACACTTCCTCTGTGTCTCTCCACTTGCTCTCTACCTTTTGTCGCGCGCTATCTGTCCATGCCTTCACTGGAGGGAGGGAGGGCAAGAGGGATGAAGGAGGGAGGAGGGAGGAGGGGTGGAGGATGGAGGGAAGCCAGACAGACACGGCAGGGGGAGGCGGAGGAGGCGAAAGATGGGACGTTCAGACACTGCAGAAGAAGAAGGTTGAACTCCCTGGCTGGCGCGCTCTTCCGTATCCTCCTCTCGCTTCGGCGGGCGCGCGCACGCAAAACAAATGACGCAGCGGGAGCACGCAAACTCGTTCGCCTCTCTTTTTTTTTTGAGCCGTGCCTGTGCGCGTGCGCGATGTCTTTGGCGTGCACGTGCCTACCACTGGGAACAAAGAACAACTTGCTGCCCGCTTTTTGTTTGACCAAGATTTACTTTCGTGAATCTTTACATATTTCATTAGTGTGAAGCTGAGCAGGACACTTCACTAGGTAGACCTGCAATAAATCACCAATTTGCTACGCAGCTTCAAACTTCAGTCATCTAATCCGAAGAGCAAAATAAATTGTTTGGCACTGGCAGAAAAGAGATGGCAAATTTTTCATTCAAGGGCTCTGCTGCTCATCCCACAAATATACAGAATATTCCTTACAAATGTGGCACCATTTAACAGGGCAATCAACAGGCTTTCTAATGCTAAAGAATCATGTGCCAACTACAAAATTTACTACGTTTTGTGCTGTTTAAAATACTAAAATGAAATATAAAATTACGGAACAAAAACAAAAGAAAATGAAGTTTAAAAAAAAAAAAAAAAGGCATAAGGCACAACATGCTGAATAAATCAACACAACGCTTGCCTTAACATGTAGTTGACCTGTTTTGGTCAAATATGAGAAACATTACATTAATATGATTAATATTGCCAGCTGTACAGCTCATGTATTACAGTGAACCAAGTGATATGGCTGCTGAGCGTGTACGTGAATGTGTTTTTTTTGTTTGTTTTGTTTTGTTTTAATAATACAGTAAGTTGACATGAGTGTCGGATGTCAAATTGACAGTTATGCAATGTACGTAAATTATATACAGTCCCGTCCAAACGTATTGGAACGGCACAGTCAATTTCTTTGTTTTTGTTGTATACAGGAGACATTTGGGTTTCAGGTCAAAAGATGAATATGAGACAAAAGTTTAGAAGTCCAGCTTTTATTTCATGGTATTTACATCGAGATGTGTTGAACAGCTCAGGACAGAGCACCTTTAGTTTGAACCCACCCATTTTTCAAGTGAGCAAAAGTATTGGAACATGTGACTGATGGGTGTTTCTAGTTGCTCAGGCGTTGCCTTTTACTGTAGATTGATTGGTTAAACATTAGATATTGCTTGTTTCTGGCTTTGGGTTTCACCTGAGAAAAATGCATTTGGTGTTAAGCAAACATGAAGACCGGAGAGTTGTCTATGGCAGAAAAGCAAACCATTTTGAAGCTGAGAAAAGAGGGAAAATCAATCAGAGCTACTCTATTGCACAAAGATTGGGCATAGCCAATACAACAATTTGGAATGTCCTGAAAAAGAAATAAACTACTGGTGTGCTGGACAACAGACGTCGAACAGGTCGGCCAAGGCTATCCCCCTTCCTTCTTCCTTCTCCCTCCCCAATACTTTTGCAGTTGATGGCAGAAACATTGTGAGCGCTGAGAAGAAACATCCAAAGACAACAGTCGGTGACATCACTGCCAACCTCCACAAGGCAGGGGTGAAGGTATCACAATCCCCTGTACGAAGAAGCCTTCAAGAGACGAAATATGCAGGCCGTACCACTAGATGCAAACCACTCATCAGCAAAAAGAATCGGAAAGCCAGATTGAATTTTGCTAAGTACAGAGATGAGCCACAAACGTTTTGAAACAAGGTTCTATGGACTGATGAGACCAAGATTAACCTCTACCAAAGTGATGGAAAGGTAAAAGTATGGAGAAAGAAAGGATCTGCTTATGATCCAAAACACACAAGCTCATCTGTGAAGCATGGTGGAGGTAAATGTCATGGCTTGGGCTTACATGGCTGCTTCTGGAACGGGCTCACTAGTCTTTATTGTAAGTAAGGGTTATTCCACCAAATATTAAAAGTTATTCACTTTACGTTAATTTAATAATGTCTGTTCAATACTTTTGCTCACTTGAAAAGTGGGTGGCTTCAAACAAAAGCCGCTCTGTCCCAAGTCGTTTAACACATCTAGATGGAAATATATGAAATAAAAGCTGGACTTCTGAACTTTTGTCTCATTTTCATCTTTTGATCTGAAACCCAAATGTCTTCAGCATACAACAAAAACAAAGGAATTGACCTTGCCGATCCAATACTTTCGGAGGGGATTGTACAATATCAGTGACGATTGGTCAATAGAGGGTGCTAGGGAGCATCCCCACACGCACGATGGTCACCCCATTACTTTCCTTGAGACAAAAAATAAAAGAAAATAAAAGAAAATATTGCTCGGATGAAAATATTTTGAAATATATGTGTAACTTTTTGAAATTAGGAGGACAAATAGTATATAGTTAATGACAAAGTTGTTTCGTTCATCTCTGTAGTTTGATTTCGTGACACCCTTCCACTCTCGGGTGCACAAATCCTTCCCCATTGACTGGTAAAACGTTTGGCATGCAAAGTAGCACCTGTTAAAATAAGTATTTATCAGGGGCGGGCAAAGTAAGGCCTGGGGGCCCGTGCCGTATTTTATTCCATCCCACTGAGCATTTACATGATCAACGAGTACTCCTATTTGTTGCATTAACGGAACCCTTTCTCCCGAAACCTTTTGAACGAAAATGTGTTCAACATGTTTGTCCACACTGAAGGATGACTGGACTCTTTCACGTCTGCAGTCCAATATTTTCAACATTTTTGACATCTCAAATCCAATTTTCTCATCCTTGCCACCATTTTCTTTTTTTTTTCCTTCCTCTTAATGTTCCCTTCTGCCTCTTTCTTCCTTCTCTTCTTCATTGTTCTCCCCTTTCTTCCGTTTCGTCTTTGTTCTCTTCTTCATCCTTACATCCTCTATCATTCCTTTTCCTCTTCTTTCCTTCTACATACTCTTCTTCTATCCTATTAAACCTCCTTCACCTCTCCAACCGTCCTTCTCCCCTTCAAACATCCTCCTCCTCCTCTTCATCCTTTATCCCCCTTCCTCCTCTTCATTCTTCCTCATACTCTTGTCCCTCCTCCTCTTCATCCTTCCTTCTTTCTCTCCTTCCTCCTCTGCCTTTTCTTCCTTATCCTTTTTATCTACTCCGCATCCTCATCAACATCTTCCTCCTTCCTTCTCCTTCGGCCTCCTCCATCTTCCTCATCATTCTCCTCCACTTCCTCCATCTTCCTCTTCCTCCACAGCTTCCAACTCCTCATACCTAATCCTCTACCTTCTTTATCCTTTGCATCCATCTGCCTCTTCCTTCCTTCATTTTCATCTTCCGCCTCCTCCTCCTCCCTGCAAACATCCCCACACATGACTTCCTCTCACCGTCTCAGTCTTCCCTGTGACCACAGCCTGCCGTGATCTGAGGACATGCAGATAGAGAGAGGCGGGTAGAGTGAGCTTGAAGAGAAGAGGCTGACCTACTTAGATAGGGTTCAAATAAAAGACTGATTGCATTATTATCGCCGAGTTATGCCAAATTAAAACCTCAATCACTCTAATTCTTTGCTAGCATCTGGATTAGCGTCACACACACTTGTAGCACAGAAATATCACCAGTGTCATTTAAAGTTGGAAAAAATAGTGCCTCCTTGTGGCGGTGTTAAGTGTCTTTATAATGCCACAAGATGACATAATTAACGGAAAACATTAACACGACACAATTGGACTGGGGATCAAAAATAGTTTAATCGCCATCCATTCAAAGGAATATATCCCCTGGACTGGCACATGCAGACAAACTAATAGACTGGTCACCACCAGTCCACAGCAGAGAACATATAGATGAACAATGGACTGATTGCCAGACTGGGCACATACGGACAAAAATGCACTGGTCATCAGTCAACGTCAGGACATATGGATAATCAATAGACTGGTCAACAGACAATGTCAGGGCAAAATTAGACAAACAATAGTTTGGTCGCCAATGTAAACAACAAGAACCACCCTCTGTCTTTAGTTTAATCGTGACTTGTGTAAACAGGCCTGGTGTAAAAAAATCTTATCTGCGTTTTAGAGGGTTCTTTCCGAGCACCTCTCCCCGCCGACAGATGCGTCATGCTCACACGCTTCACGGCCGCTTAAACCACCAAATCACATTTGTGCCATGGTGACGTGTTTGCAGCACAGAGTAGGTGTGGGTGTTTTTTTTTTTTTTTTTTTTAAATCCTTCTGCAGCTGCTGCCTGAAGCGTGTTGCCTTGCTCAGTGGGAGAAAGTCAATTAGAGCGGGGCCGGTGCCGGCTTGCGGCGGGGCGTACGGGAGGCAGATAAGAGCGGTGAGATGGCGGCGGCCGTGCGGTCCCCCGGCAGGGCGCATGGGCGGCCGACGCTGAACTTTGACCTCCACATGCAGCCGGAGAACACGAGTACCAGGCAGCCAGTCCATTATTTTTCCCTTCATTCTGTTTACAAATGAACTTTCTAAAATGTCCACAAACACAAATGTGCAATAAAGCCTTTTATTGGACTTTTCCCCTACAAACTCACCAGGGAAATATCTCTTTTTATATCTAATGCACCTCAATACTACGCTAGCCAAGGGATATCACTTGATAACTTTGGTCCGTCGCCAAGTAATGAGAGCCATGAGACATAACCACGCCATGAGAGTCAAATTGACGACGTAATAAGATCCGAAAAAGTCAACTTTGCTACCAAAGTCAAGATGACGTCATGAGAAGCAATAACGCCACAAGAGTGGAAAATGACATGCGAACCAGGAGACAACCACACCATGAGTCAACACAATCACGTAACAAAATTTAAAAAAGTCAACATTGACCCCAAAAGTGAGAAGCAACCATCAACCCTGATCCTAGCAACAACGCTAGTAGCACCAATAACGTTTGCATCAATGCCAGTGGCACCAACCATGATGCTAGCAACAATGCAAACAGTAGCAACCCTAATGCTAGTATCATCGTTACATCATTAGCGATGCTAATGGAAACAAAAATGATGCCGGTAACAAAGCTCATGGAAGCAACCTGTCGGCCTCCTCGTTGGCTCGGTAGCCCGCGTGACCTCAATGCTAATGGCAGAGACCCCGATGCTAGCAACTGAAGAAGTCTTTAGAGTCCAGTTGCCAAAATTGTACTTTTATGAATTACCATGACAAGATGTGACAATCTACCACAGACATTCCATTTTTCATTGTTTTATTAAGAAATTCGAAGTTTCAATGCACACTTTTAAATGTCCGGTGGTGTAAAATGTGCGAGTAGGCGTCCTTCCTTATTTTGCAATGTCTTGTTAGGATTCAACCTTCTCACAAATGTCAAGATGGCCGTGGGCTAGCTTTGCAGAGCGCGCCAAAATGTCAACTTTCTTATATGGTAATGAAACCCCGCATGAGCAGTGTGAGCGTGAACTGGACTGGGCCGCGTGGAAGAAGCGGAGGCTTAACTAAGGTCCGACTGACTGAATCCTGATGGATGCTGGAGGACCCAAGCAGAAGACTCGCGACTTCCTGAAAGATCGTATCTCCCTCTTGCCATGGTTCAGCTGACATTTTGATTCATTCTTTGTTTACGTGCAGGTGAAACAATTTTGTTGTCACCATGTTACAATCGCCATCATGAAATCTTGTCTAGATATGATTGGCAGTTATTGTTAGAGAATTGAATAGAATACCTTTTGCCTTACGGTGGAAAAGCGTTTTATTGTCGTTCCTGTGGCGGCACGGTGGACGACTGGTTAGAGCGTCAGCCTCACAGTTCTGAGGACCGGGGTTCAATCCTCGGCCCCGCCTGTGTGGAGTTTGCATGTTCTCGCCGTGCTTGCCTGGGTTTTCTCCGGGCACTCCGGTTTCCTCCCACATCCCAAAAACATGCATGGTAGGTTAATTGACAACTCTAAATTGCCGGTAGGTGTGAATGTGAGTGCGAATGGTTGTTTGTTTATATGTGCCCTGCGATTGGCTGGCAACCAGTCCAGGGTGTACCCCGCCTCCTGCCCGATGATAGCTGGAATAGGCTCCAGCACACCCGCGACCCTAGTGAGGAGAAGCGGCTCAGAAAATGGATGGATGTTATTCAGCAAAATATCACTCAATGATATTGGACTTCACAAAAACATAGTGACATTTAAATAGAATGTAAAGAATTTAGTTTTTGCTACATTTTTTTTGGTGCTTCAATTGAATGGACATTTGTGCTGCTCCTTCTCATGTGTGCGGCCTGCCCACAAAGTGGCAGTATAATACAAATATACGGCCTCGAATCAAGATGGTCAGTCCTCGGTAAGCCGCAGAAATGAGCCATAGTAATGAAAGTCATCCTTCGCAGCTATAAAGTATGTACGCCTGTGACTATTGTCGGATTATCGGTGTTGCTCCACTGTGTGTGTTCAAACGTCTGTTGCCTAAAGGGTTATCATGGCACCACATCCATGCTATTCATTAGTCAGTCTTCAGCATTTCCTATTGTGTGTTAGCATTAAGAATATCAAACCATTTTTAGGCTTATCAAGGTCTCATGTTAATTTTAACTTTAACAAAGGTATATATGACGTAAGGCGATTTTGTGGCCTCAAATTTAACCATGTTAAAATACTTAATTTTTCCCTCATGGGATAAATAAAGTATCTATTAATCAAGTATATAGGCCCTTTGGCTACCTTGAAAGATGATATATATGTCCAAGTTATTATTATTGATATTATTGTGAGCAGATTACAAATAAGTGAGTGCAGAACATGCATTAGGCTTCCCTGTCTGATTGCAGGTATGCAAAAAATACAAAACATTGACACACAGATGCCAGATGTTTATTGTATTTGTGGAATTTTTCAGATCTTTGAATGACAGATTTAAGCATCAAGCATCACTTTTAGGGAGAATTAAGATACATTTGGAAAATCACATTGCTTTTGATGATCAGTTGGTCACCCTGACAGTATTTCATCTCACTAAAACGTTGTGAAAAGAGTGAACATTTTACAAATGTTATTAAAGTTATGAAAAAGAACATACCTGACCTTGAACTGCTCGTCACTTGTGTGTCAAAGGAACAATTTGAGGCCTGTGAGGAGGATAACAAAATGTGAGGATATTCTTTTGTGACTTACATTGTTTAAAGCGAATTAAAATTCAAAACCAGGTTACCATTTTTTGGTTGTTGTTGTTGTTGTTGTTGTTAAATTGGACATTTTATTTTAAAGGCTACATGACCCAGCCCAAGAGGGAAACCAAGATGTTGACAGTGAGGTCACATGACTGCAGTCACTCATCTGGCCACCACAACTAACCCCTGTGTTTTTTGTCCAGTGCTGCTCAGTCATGTACTCAAACTCTCGAGAGTGAGATTGTGGATGTCGGCTGTCGCAAATGTATACAGAAGTGAAGTTTTGTGTCCGTGGGTGCCGAGGACACGGCGGCCGGCTCCCAGCCTCCGCACCGTGTCAGTCAGTCGCAGGGAGCGTCGACCTCAACAGAACATCTCTCGAAAAATGTGGGAAAACTTTTTGCGTCTGTGTTGTTGACTTCCTCCACTTTCTGCTTGTTCCTTCCCTCCAGCGGCATTTCCATGTCAGCACGGCGGCGGCATTGCTACCGAGGCGATCCCGGCGAGGAGGTGAACGTGCAGAGTGAGATGAACTCCGACCAGCGAGAAGCGCTCTCACCCCCTTAGATGGGCTCGCCTCTGGCCCCCTGACAGAGAATCACACTCGCCGGCAGGAATACCATTGGGTCGGGACACATAACCCGGGGAAGGACGGGCAGAGTGGAGAGGACCAAAATTCAACATTTTTGTTTACATACAATGAACATAAACAGAGGAAGGGAGCAGCGCAATAATGAAGAAAACAAGGACGGAAGGAAGGAATGAAGGAAGGAGAATAGGCAACAAGGACACAGGAAAGGAAGTCAACATGGAAGGAAGAAGGGAAGGAAGCAGGAAAGGCAACGATGCAAGAAAGGAAGGCAAAATGGAAGGAAACAATAAGGGAAGGAGACATGGAAGCAAAAAAGTAAGGTTACAATAAAGAGAGGAGGAGGAAAGGCAACAGGGATAAAGGAAGGCAGCGTGAAACCAAGAAAGTAAGGTCACAAGGAAGGTAGGAGGAAAGGCAACAATGCACTAAAGGAAGGAAAAATGAAAGGTAGGACACAACACAAGGAAGGAATCAATAAGGGAAGGACAAGGAAGAAAAGAAGGTCACAAGAAGGAAAAAGGGGAACAAGGACAAGAAAGGAAGACAACGTGAAGGAATGAAACAAGGAAGGAAACAAGGCAACAAGAACGGCAGGTGGGAAGGCAAGAAACCAATAAGCAAGTCATCTCCATTCCTTGGCGTTTGTCTTCAAGAGTGTATTAAAGCACTAAACAACTCATGTCTATTATATAGCTCAGCTACTGAAAGCAAACAATCTTCAAGTTTAGGGCGCTCCCAAGTGGACGAAAAATGGCATTACTTGCTGCTAAATAAGACGGGCATCGCCCACACAGATGACACTCAAGAGTGGATCTTCTCTACCTTTCAGTGCTCCTCTGTGCAAACTTCATTCCTATTTATCACCCTCGCCCTTCTCCTCAGAAAAGCAAAGTTATCCTGCGTCTTATCTTCTTCACGCTACATCAAACAAACCAAAAAAGATGGAGGATGAGGCAGAAAACATGTTTATTGTAACTAACTCATAAAAACAAGAGAGGACATAGAGGGAGAGCCTCAGTCAACAAGAATGCGGAGAAGGCGACAACCACCTCGGAAATTAAAATGTCATCGTAGTAGTAGTCAGTGGAGTTCTTGATGTGAGGACTTCGCTGCTCCTTCTCTGGACAGCCTGTCGGCCTCCTCGTTGCCTCGGTAACCCGCGTGACCTGGGATGTGCATCTGGGAGAAGATGGAGACGTGACATCAGCTCCACAAAGTAACCTTTGATGTTCTCTTGATGCGCTTCCATCCATTTTTTTGTCTTCCCCCCCCCCCCCCCCCCCTTTTAAATGCACTTAAAACATAATGCAAATGCTTGACTAACTGCAATATTTATGACACCTGGGCACCCATCGCAGACTAACGGGTTGCCAGTTAACAGCCAGCCGCTAACCTCAGCGCAGAGCAGCCAACTCTACGTTCTCATTTGCTGACTGAGACATTACTCACCAGGGCGGGAACCACCTTATAAAGCCGCACACACTCAAAGTCACAGATACTACAATTTAGGATGTGAGGATGGTAACCCAAAGTGTAAGAAAACAATACCTGCCCCTCAGATGCATATTTTGCACTGGTATTGTTGTTTAATAATACAAAATAAATGTATCTTATTACTTGAATAATCAATTAGATAATCGCAAGAATTCATTCTAAAAATAGGATATCGCCAGCCCTAAAACAAACATTTGTACCAATAAAAAAAAAAGCACTTACTTTGTGTCTCACATGCTGCATTGTATGTTAAAATTCATCACAAGCAAAAACAAGACTAGTCTTTTCACAGGCCACAGCCGAAACATACCCAGACCACCTCCAGCTCCCCATTGAGGCGGTCCAGCTTTTCAAAGTCATCCTTGTTGGTGACGGTACCGCCTGACTTGAGCTGCCAGCCGTTCAGCTTCCAGTTCTTCACCCACTTTGTGATGCCTAAAGGGTACCAAGACCTTCAGCACATACCCCAACCATATTGACACCTTGTGATCCTCTGACACTTTGCTCTTTCTTAAGACCCCAAAGTGACTCATTATGAATGGATAACAAATGTTCACATTAAATGCTACTCTGTATTCTTGTTGTGGTCACCATTGATGGTGAACTTGCTGTCCGTGTACACCAGCAGCTTCTTGATGTTTTGTTCTTTGGCTTGTTGCAGCGCCATGCATGCAGCCTGGTGCACACAGAAACAAAGATTACAAAACATTTTCATTTCACATTAAACATTACACTAAGACTGGGCCATATGACCTTATAATAGTTTCCAATTGTTTTCACAAAAATCTGATTTCTGATTAAAATCTATTTTTCCCCTTTTGGTTATAGAAAAAGCTAATGACAAGGATATAATCCAAAATCTCTTTTGCTTTTGATTTTTTTCCCCTTCTGGTATTTTGTTTTTTGCATCAACTTCCATAGAACATATACAGTAATCTCTCTCTATATCACAGTTATTGCAGATTCAGTGCATAACAAATATTATTTGCTGATCATCATAGTGCAGTTACTCATTTGCACAGCCTTGGTTCCATTAGCGTTGGTGGCTATTTGACTATAATGTGGCAGGAATGACTCTCATAAGGACAGATACCCTCTTTTACCTTGCAGAAAAAAAGAACCTTACTGAGCACATTCCAGTCACACATTTGGTAAGTTATCAAGTGGCTTACTAATACAGTGAAATGACCGACATGACACTGTTTAACGCGTAAACCACAATGGGTTTCATTAAATACATTCACAAATATCAACCTATCTGCCCTTATTTCCAACATACAAGGGATACTCTCCCACCCTCGGACTTGGGGGGGGGGGGGGTCACGCACTTACTGCGACAAATAACTCATGCATATGCAAATCGCTTGTGTATCCCCTCACTTATACTCTCGTCCTGTAGACTTAGAATTCACATAATTAATTGCCACCACACTTCAGTTGTACAGTCGGGTTCACGAACCTTGTCCTGCATGCTTCTTCTCCTGTCCTTGTCCTGTCCTTCCCTCACAGGGTGTAGCACTACAGCCCCATGAAACACTCATATTTAATGTTTCATTGTTGTAGCTAATGTCATGATTTACTTCTCTCATCCTGTTTACAATTAGTGCTTTGTCTTTTGTCTTTGTTTCTCTCTCCCTTTTAGAAACTGTGTTCTTTTCGACTGATCATGTCTGATTCTCAATAAACCTCAATCATAATACCACAGCAGAAGCTTAAAAACTCCACTTTGACACAGTAAAACTGTTCTGGCATAAAAGGGATTCAGATTTTCCATTCTGCTTGACCTACCAGAACAAAACAAAACAAAAAAAAGAAATACCAACCTATCACGACATACAGTATACCTAATGCACACACATAACAATATGGAACAAATGCAAATGAAGAGCAACATCTAGTGTGATTTTCTACAACCCGTAGTTAACAAGAGCAACAAATTCTGGGAAGCAGCAGCAAGTGCCACGATGCTTTGCGCTGCCTACAATGCAGAGACCGTCACTGTGAAGCTTATTGCCTAATAGTTTTGCCAGCAAATTGCCTGTTTCGCACGTTGGGTTAACTTTCATGTCACTCAAACAGAGTACACCTGCCTTTTAAAGGCATGTGTTTGTGTAGAGTGTGTGGATGCCAAAGTCGAGTGGACAAATAAATAACTGCACTTCTCTAAAATATTACATATTGACATTGATATGCATGAAATTTTAAAATGTATATCAATAATACAGTAAAGCATTGGTCACTACTTTGCTTTCTTCTATTGCAGGGGTTTTCTGGAACATGAACCCTGCAATAAATTAGGGATTACTACATTTTTTTTCTTTTTTAGATAGTGAAAATAAATGCTCTCTTTTAGAAATCTGTTCCTTTAGTCAAAATATGCATGTAAACAGCATACTTAATAAATTACACAAACAAATGAAATGTTCCAACAATTTAACATAACATATGAGCCGTCTAACTACAAAATGTACTATGAACCCAGCAAAAAAAAACAACACAATTTTGATTAAAAGATAAACTAAAATAATTTATCAAAAGAATAGGGGGGGGTTAAAACATCCTGAAAAATAAATGCAAATTAAATCGATAAAATAGATGAATAGCCCATCCCTACATTGCACAACTTGCCTGGATTTCTGCACGCTGGTTGGTTTGTCTACCCTGCAGCGGCTCAGCAACGTTCCTGAAAACGACGATTTGTTTACATTAATGTAATTCCCACGATAAGTGTCTGTGCTTGAGTGTCTCCTCACAGATGATGCTGGGCGCCCCAGTAGACGCCGATCCCAGCCCGAGCGCCACGTTTTCCGTTGCTGGAGCAGCAGCCGTCAGTGTAAACCACGACGGCGTCACCTGGACACACAGACGAGGCACAGTCATTGTAGATACAGTAAATATTGTCACTATCGGCTGGAAACCTTTTGTCCAAATTTGGTCAGTCATATTTTTTCACAAATCTATGCTATTGGTCGGCCCCCAGAATATATGACGGTGGGTATTATTGTATGCTCTGTTTAAAAGTGTTGCTGCTCCGTGTGTTAAAGTAACAGTTGTTTGTTGTATTATGGACAATATTTAGATAGAAAGATGTCTCGCCTTCAAGAAGATGACTCAGCAACATTTGATGGAAAGGCGCCTTGACCAAGGACGTGATCGGATGTGGTCGGGGACGGGACAGGTGTCGTCTGGTCCTATGTTTTGTGTTGTGTCTTAATGCTTAGAATATTATGTCTTGTAGAACTCTCCTATTTTCAAATAAATGTAGGAGCGACGGGGGAGATTGTTTAGAGCGTGTTGAGAGGCTGTAACCTGAACAATCTCCCATGCGCCCTCCTCATGAGTAAAATGACCAACGTCTTCATTCCTTTTGTGTTTATTCATAATAATGTTTGGTGAGATAAATCCAACAATTGTCTATGCTAATTTCTGTTAGTCAGTCTATGGCGTTTCCGCATGTTAGCATTAACTGGTGGACTTTTGTATGGTTTGATTGAACATTTTGGTGTTTAAACATACAATGTCTGATTCTGTTTTATGTGTCAGTTTACAGTAAAATTCAACCGGGAGTGGCAAACCACTACATGAAAACAGGTTAGCAGACTTCCTGTCTATGCTGCGCTAACGAGCATAACTACGGGTTGATGACATGATGGTTTGAAGCCAAACTAAAATTAAGTTTTCTTTATGGCTGGTGTCTTTGTACACAAGTTAAATACATGTATACCCTTTATTTATACAAATCAGATATGTAACATGTAAACACGAATGAAGCCTAATCATCGGCTCTCGTCATCTTTGGTGACATTTGTGTTCAGAAAAAGATGTAGCTGTTTTAAGTTCCTACGGGTGCTTTGTCCCAGTCTCCTGCTATAGGGATCCGCCATTTACCCGTCACGAAGGGAAGTTCTTTCCCGTTTCATGGAATGCGGAAGTTCCTTGCGCAAATACCGGAATCAACGGCCTGAAGCAATCATGCTTTGCGTCTTAATTGGAAAACAGTACGAGCCACAGAGTGAGAACGGGCACTAGGGAATACTTTAAAAGGTTTCTTTTAATAAAGATAAAATGGGCTCCAATAATTTTTAATATTTACCGTATTAATTGTATTAGCAATAATAATCCTAGGGTAATTAGCTGTATTAATGCTATTATTAGTATTACTGCACTAAATTAATTCTAACAGAAGTGTTGCCATTGTTTGATGCACTTCTAGAAGCGCATACCTACTACTGCTGAAAGAAGAGGAAAAGGAACAACAAATGTAGTCATCTACGTACTAATTCATGAGTAAAAATATCAGAATACAATTGAGGAAACACACTCACAAAGCAACACAAACACACATGGGACCTACCCATGTACGTGAATCCATCTGTGCTGTCTGCAGACGAACTGTGGTTCTCTTTGATGCGTTTGGAAGGCACCACGGCATCCTGATGCTGCTGCTCCTCCTCCATGCGACTTCTCTTCTTGCCGAGTGGGATGTACTCCAGAGGCTCTGGCCCTTTTTTTGGAAGTACATACAAATCGGGTTCCACTGCTAAACAGAGACGGAAACCCTACTATTAGAATAACCTTGGAACAATTGAGTGCTGAGATGAAGCGGAAGTCTCCATGGATGCACCTTTGGGCAGTGGTGGAGCTGCAGACGATTCCACTCCTCGAACAAAGGCCCACGCGTCCTTCTCAGAGGCAAACTTCTTAAAGGAAGCCGATGGGAATTTGTCCACCTGGGCCTTACACTCGTCCCTGCAGGGCAAACAAAATTTTAAACTTGAAAGCACAAATGAGAAGCCCACAACAAACTCCGGAGCTGTAATCATAAAAGTCATTCAACAGCACTGGTTATATTAGCAACTAAAATATGCATGCCATTATTATTTAAAGTAGTACTATCATGCTCACTTATGATCCAGACTCTGTAAGGCAATAACTCCAATTTCACTTTATTGGTTCACATCAGACAGTGGATGACTGGTTAGCACTTCTTCCTCCCAGTTCTGAGGATCTGGGTTCAAATCCGGCCTTGCGTGTGTGAAGTTTGTATGTTTTCCCCGTGCCTCGGTGGGTTTTCTCCGGCTACTCCCGTTTCCTCCCACAGTCCAAAAAAAATGCATGGTAGGTTAATTGAAGACTTTAAATCACCCCTAGGTGTGAATGATTGTTTGTCTATATATACCCTGCAATTGGCTGGCAACCAGCTCAGGGCGTACCCAGACTCTCACCCAGAGTTAGCTGAAATAGGCGCCGGCATGCCCGCTACCCTAGTGAGAGGATAAGCGATACCGAATATGGATGGATGGTTGATGTCATCACATCAATTGTACCTCTATCCATGCCAGTGATATAAAGTGACAAGCAGAACAATTAAATGGCCTTCCAATGGCTGACAGGGGGTACAATTAACCTGTGCATTTATTTGTTGCCATTCATACAACTGAATATCAGCTTTGTGTGTGTTTAACGGGCCCAGATTTCACACTGAGTAAACGAATTTGTAAACTGAGATGAGATTAGCCGGCACGGTGCCCGACTGGTTAGCACATCTGCCTCACAGTTCTGGGGACCGGGGTTCAAATCCCGCCCACCTGTGTGGACTTTGCATGTTATCCCCGTGCCTGGGTGGGTTTTCTCCGGGCACTCCAGTTTCCACCCACATCCCAACAGCATGCATGGACTCTAAATTGCCCGTAGGTGTGAATGTGAGTGCGAATGGTTGTTTATTTCTATGTGCCTTGCGATTGGTTGGCGACCGGTTCAGGGTGTGGACCCGCCTCCCGCCAGAAGGTAGCTGGGATAGGTTCCAGCAGCCTGTGACCCTTGTGAGGATATGCAGTAAAGAACACGGGTGGGTGGATGGATGGATGGAGACGAGATCATATTTTTTTCTCAGCAAATGTACTTTTGCGACACTTGTTTGGTCGTGTGATTTTTCAAATGTAAAGTACATACTTGTCCGGCTCTCTTTTGTAGTTATTTGGCTACAATTAAATAACCAAGATGAGTCATATCGTGTGCGCCGAACTTAACCGAGGAACAATGTGATTATCGACGTCTAAAATAAACGTTTAGCTCTTGTCTTATTGGTCTGAATTTGAAAAATACTTAAAAATGCGCCAAATGACAGTTCACAAAACGCCACTAGGTTGCATTTCCACGAAGACATGAGGGATTATTATTATTTTTTTTAACTAAATCGCCTCTCACCAGGAGTTGTAGAGACCAGGCTGGAATCCTTTCCTCACGGCGTAGAAAAACTTTCCCTTGGCCATGTCTTCGACGGAGGCGCTGCAGACGCTTCTCGTTAACGTAACTACCCGGAAAAGACGAGCTAATCTCAGCATGACAGTCAGCAAGCAACCAGCCGAACCACGGAGGCGGCTGCCATCGTGACGGGAACGCAAATAAACGGTGTGAACGTGTTTATTTGTTCGTTTCAAAACTATGCAAACGTGCGTTCACTTGCTTCAAGGTGCCACCAAACAGAGCTAATGCCAGCTGCTAGCTTGCGCGGCACAACTCAAGCACGACACCTAAAAACATTTCAATTTGACAATAGTGACGACAAAAAGGATGTTGCTTCTCTAACGTGTTTTAGGGGTCTCCGTAAAAAAATCGTAACTGAAAAGCTGAGACAAATAAAGTAGAAGTCGAACAAACGAGAGGAAAAACGGAAACGTCTTCGTCTTATTTCAAGATGATCATGGTTTAGTGGCAGAGTGAGATAAAGGCAGCGCCACCTGGTGGTCCGGAGGCTTCGCGTCAGCAATTTAATCAGTTAATTGCAATTACATTAACACGGTCAAAATGAAACATTTCAGTTTGGTGTCCCGCTGTAAATTTCAATTACAGTAAAGTAATGAAAATACATTTACATCTCTTGAAACAAGCAAACTAATATTCTTCAACAATTAATTGAAAGAATTGAAAAAAATAACCAATATAAATAAATTAAACAAATGACAGTTATACTTTTTTTTTCTGTGTACGCTAAGTGAGCAAGCGCTAACGTTATGGGTAACATTGGTAATGTTATTTCCAACTTCCAACATTCAAAAATGGTTCATGTGGAATAAAAACCTCCAGGTTAAACTTGCAAGATACACTAAATGAATCATTTTCATTTAATCAAATCAAAAATATTAACTGTGACAGATTAAATTGTTTGAAGTCATCCAGTGTTTAATTTTTGTTCAGTGTATTGAGCAGACACACACAACTTGTTCCATTTCCATTTATTTGAAAACAACAATCCACGTTTGCTTGTTTGCATGTCATCGTACACGCACACACATTTGTGAGATTATTTTGATTTCTATGACACCAGCACAACACCGAGCCTTTTTTTAAAATCTTTTTTTATTTGCGCGCCACATCTTAACCGTCATCTGGGCGTCACCAGGCTGAAGGACTGACAGACGGAGAGCGATAAGAAAACATACACACACACACTCATATAACCCAATATTGTTGCCACTCAGAGAATATGAATGACATCTATAATAAATAATAAAAAATCTTCTTTTTTTTTAATACAAAAACAAACTAGGCTCACACACACACACACACACACACACACACACACACACACTCATGTACACTACATGTATGTTTATGTAATAAGTATATGTATACTGTATATGTACATTTATACACTTTGCGGATTCAAGTTACAAATGAGTTTGTTTTCACAGCCAATCGTTGTATTTTATTTTACTTATTTTGTTATGTCTGCGATGGGCTGACGACCAGTCCAGGGTGTACCCCGCCTCTCGGCCAAAGTTAGCTGGGATAGGCGCAAGCGCGGCTGCGACCCTAATGGGATAAGCAGTATGGAAAATGGATGAATGGATTTTGCTATGTGTTTTTTTTTTTTTAAATGGAGATAGAGGAGAGTTAAAAACTACAGGCCGGACGGCTGTGTTGCCATGGCGACAAGAGTGCATTGATGCCATGATGCGTCGCTGCAGGGCATAGTGGAATCTTGTGGGCACGCCGGCGTGGTGCCGGACGGGACGAGGGGAACGTATAGGATGTACAGTGATGTCTTGAGATACAATTTCGATTCGTTCCGTGGCCACGTGGGTAACTCAAAACACTCGCATCTCAAATCATCTTTCCCCATTGAAATTCATTGAAAGGCCGTTAATCTGTTCCTACCTGATAAAAAAAGAAAAAACTGAAAATAATTTAAATGTTTTTAACAAGGTAAACAGCACTCTATAATATTGTACTAACTTACACTTTTACACTTACTACTATTACCTACTGTATTGTACTATAAAAAACATCGCAATAATCTAATAAAGTAGAACACTTACAACTATTACCTACTGTATTGTATTATAATAACATGGTAATAACATAATGAAATAGAATGTAAAGAATTTAACAGTTTGTGCATCACAATTAATTTGTCGCAGCTCTTTCTGTTGTGTGCAACTTGGCCACTGGATGGCAGTATAATACAGCCATGCAGACAGAAACGAGGAAAAGTTTCACAACTACCGTGACTCAGCTGCTGTAATATTAGTCGTTCTTCGCAGAGGATAAAGAATATTTGCCTGTGAGTATCGTCTTATATCGTCTACGTGTTGCTGCCCTATTTGTGTTCAAATATTCTTTACTTAATAACACTGCTACATACACATGCTATTTATTAGCTTGTCATTGGTGTTTTCCATTGTGTTAGCACTTAGCTAACAGACTTAAAGCTACGTGCTTGTTTTAAATACAAGAAGTGTAATTGTCTTTGCTTTATGTTTAATCCGACAATAAAGTAACTGCGAGTGACATTAAACAGCTTGAAGCTTCTTTTTTGAATAATTGTTCACTATCTGCCAAATTGCTGCTTGTTGTGACGTGAGTTGAGTTCGCTGTTACCATATACCGCTCGTATCTAAAATTTTGCTTGCATGTCAAAGCAACAACAACAAAAAAATAAAACAATAAAATAATAATAAAAAATGTCCAAATAATGCCTCGCATCTTGAAAATTGCCAAGTCGGGTCACTCGTAACTCATGGCATCACTGTCGTAGGGGAGGGCAGGATGCATGCAGAAGGGGGATTTATGGGATGTAGTTGTGGTGGGGGGTCTTGGATGAGTAGGGAAGTTTCTAGGACTGTAGATAGGCTTTAAGGTTTTAGTGGGGGAATTTTAAGACCCTGTAAAGTGAATTTTGAGATTCGTTTCTTGATACATTATACAAGTTCGAAGATAATTGCTGGAAATGTCTGCAAAAGTGCCCTGCGATTGGCTGGCAACCAGCTCAGGGTGTACCTCGCCTCTCGCCCGAAGTTGGCTGGGATGGGCTCCAGAACGCCCGCGACCCTAGTGAGGAACGGAAGATGAATGAATTAATGAATGTCTGCAAAAGTCTTCCTTCATCTTCTGTTCCGCTTATCCTCACTAGGGTCGCGGGCGTGCTGCAGCCTATCCCAGCAATCTTTGGGCGAGAGGCGGGGTAGACCCTGAACTGGTCGCCAGCGAATCGCAGGGCGCATATAAACAAACAACCACTTGTGCACACATTCACACCTAAGGGCAATTTAGAGTCCTTAATCAAGCTACCATGCATGAGAACAATGTAGTACTCAATTCTGGAGATGTAGTATTTAATTGTTTTTCACCATTTCAGTTTTGCTGATTTTTTGGGGGCGTTGCTAAAATGGCACCAAGTTGGGGTCCGGCATGAGTTTCCTCTCCCCGTCTATAAAAAAACTGAGCACCTTTGTTCGGATCAACTGTTATCCAGCGCAACTGTGACGTGCAGTTAGCTAGTTATCTACTGTACGTATACCTACACCCTGAAAATGCATCTTCCCCTCGGATAGTGCCTCATTGTCCGACATGAGTACATGCATGCCACGGAGAGAAGACAGAAGTGAAAGGAGGGGGGATTTTTTTCCAGCATGTGGACAGTGGCTTTGCAGTGCCTTGGCCACTTTCGAGCGCCTCATTGTCGCAGCCTAATTTACAAGATATATGTATTTTCACTTTATGGGTTATAGGTAGATGCAGTAGCGGGGTTTTGAGGATGAGTAGAGATATGTTTAGGATGTAGTAGTCGCTTGTAGGACATAGACTGGGGGGCGGGGGGGCTTGAATTCAGTTAATGTTGAAACACTGCAAGGAAAATGTGTGAAAATATCACAAGAAGAAGAGCAGTGAGAAAATGTAGAAGCTAAGGACTAAAAAGGACAATGCAAATGTATGGTAATGTTGAGATTATATACAGTATTAATCAATATGCAGGCTAAATATTGTTGACACATCCTTATGTCATGAATATTATGTATCGCTGATGTAAGTAATAAAACCATGCGTGACATAGAAAAAGGTGTCCACCACAGAAATAAGAAATAAAAAATGCACAATTTATCAAACATGGTAACAATATTCATCATCATCATAATAAATAGTATTATTCAATTGCTGCTGCTGCTGTACACAAAAAAAGCCTTTTCACTGCTATAAAAATATGTTTTAGTGCAACCGTACATCATAATCATTATAATTCATCACTTCACATCGCTTGTCCAGACTGTAAGGTGTCAATCAAAAAAAAAAAAAAAAGAGGAGGGGGGGGGGGGGGGGGGGGGCAGGGCTTGAAGTTGATCAGGTGACTGCTGAAAAGAACAGAAGCACCCAGCAAAGGCACACGTGTCCCATTACTATTCTTTTATGTTCAGTATTATTATTGTTGTTATTATTAAAGTACCAATTGACTGCCTTGAAACTGCCCCCAATCGCACACAACGCGCACACTCTCTCTCTCTCTCTCTCTCATGTCTTTAAATAAGAATGTCTCCCAACATGAACTGTGTGTGTGTGTGTGTGTGTGTGTGTATACAGTACATGCATGTGTGTGTAGGTGTGTTGGCGTGTGTGTGTCCATTATTCCAGAATGAAAGAGAAAACGTATATTGTGCAAAAAGTCGTGCTGTCGTATAGTTGCACATCTACGACACGTCTTTGCTCGTCTTTGTGCTTTGCGAGGCGTCTGCGGGGGTCGACCGGGGCGACGGTGAGGACGCGGGAGAGGGGCTACGCGGGGAGGCGCTAAAGTGCTGAGGCCCCGGCGGCGCGGGCGAAGGCGGCGAAGCGGCCACGGGCGGCGAGCGCCGACATTGTCCTTCGGAGTGAGGTCCCCCCTCGCCGTCCAGCCCCTCTCGCCTCCTCTCGACGTCTTCCTCGAGGTCGATGCGCAGTGAGGCGATGGCTTTGGTGCACGTTTGGATGTTCTCCTCCTGCTCCCTTATGCCGACGACCTCTGACCCCGACGGGGTCCGGCCTCCTGGTCCTCTCCCGAAAGGGGCGGAGGCCTCGCGGTCCTCCGACGGAGTTTTGTGCGGCGGGAGGCGGGGCGCGGCCTGCTGCGCCCCCTGCTGGCTGAGAGGAGTGCTGAGCGACGTGGGCACAGCGTGAACCATTTGGATCCCTCCGATGGGAATCATTGGGAACGGAGAACGCACCTGACGCAAAAAAAAAAAAACACAAAATGGGGTCATTACAATACGATAAAAATAAAATTAAATATGGTAAAATACAATTGAATTTGTACAAAAAAAAGATATATGTACGTATGATCAAATATTCTTTGTAAAATAAAATAAATACCTACTAAAATATAACATGATAAAATCAAATCAAACATAACTGCAGCAAAATATATTTAAATACAATAATATAATAAATTAAAATTAGATGCAGTGGTGCTTGAAGATTCCAGTTTAATTCATTCTGTCGCCATGCGTGTAATTTAAAGAAATAGAATTAAAAAAATATACTGTCGTATGATCAAATATTTTGTTAAATAAAATAAATTATATTTCATAAATATAACACTATGAAATCAAATCTAATACAGTGTAATTAATATTGTAAACAATTAAAGTAAGTAAAATAATTATATAGTATGCATCATAAAATATTAAATGTAGTAATTAATAATATACAGTAATGTGTAGCAAAATACGATCGAATAAGACAAAATCAAATTAAATATCTGGAATAAAATATATATGATAAAAGTTACATAAATATGATATAATATGAAAAAAAGAAATATAGTCATATTAAATTAAATATAATGTGATGTCATAAAACACAATATGACATTGTAAAAGAAAATGAAATCTGGTAAAGTGAAAAAAAATGTAAGATAAAAAATAAGATAAATTAAAATAGTTTGCACTATATAACACTACATTCAACAGGTCTCACGGTAGGACACAAAACGTTCTAAATATAAAATAAAGTAAAATGAAATAACATTCCATTAAATAAATACTGTATGGCCACAAATTTGGTTTCACTTAAAAAAACTAAAAAAAAAATTAAGACATGAAATATTGTAATGTGCTTTTGTAATTTGGGTCCTGCCCCGCTTGATGAAAATGAGTACATGGGAGAACTTCATGTGTACTTTCAAGAAGTATGACATACCTGCAGTTGTGAATGGAGAGGGAGGTGACTGAACAAGACCTGATGGGGTGGACCGGAGGGGTTGCCACGGTTACCACCCTGCTCTCGCCTCCCTGGGGAACCTGGAACACATTCCTGGACAAAAACCAACCAACCAACCAAACAAACAAAAAAACAACAGGTGAAATTTCACACTTTAAATAAGTTCAGTACAAATGAGTAAACGTTGCACAGTCTTATGTGGAACAGACAGACGAGGGCGCCACAGTGCTCTTCAATTTACACAAAGGAGTGAATCGAATCTGAAAGGGGAAAGGTAATTCTTTTGATTACCGTGTCCATTTCTGCGCCAGCGGTCCTGCGACGTCCTCGAGGGCCGAATTCCGCCCGACTCAGCAGCCCGGCGAGGTGCACCGACCTCAGGCCCCGTGAGCCGCCCTGTGGACTGCAAGACAACACGTCGCAACAGTCAATATGTACAGTAATGCTTCAGGTTGTGTTTTTTTTTTGTAGTTGACGCTATTTATTAACTAAATCAAAGTGTTGAAAATAGATTAAGAACACATCTGGGATTTCCAATTCTGGGAAATGTGTGCATTCTTAGCATTTTAGTCACTTTTGAAAAGTTACTGAAAGTTTCACAACAAATATTAAAAAATAGTAAAACATTTTTGCTAGGTTTTATTTTTGGGTGTGGGATTGTTAGGGTTGGTGTAAAAGTTCCTAAATCCAGCAAAAGAAGTGCCAAGTGGGCATCAATGACTGGGGATGTTTAGGTTGTTTCAACATGCAATTCAACGTTTGCCACTTGGGGTCAGCAGAAACAAGCAGCAGGGCCTGTCTGCACCAAAACGTTTGCTGAGAATCGCAAAATTTGTTATCGTAACACTCGAAAATAAGACTTTATTTTCGTAAGATTCTGACTTTTTATCCAACAAAACAGGTCTTTGTTTTAGTAAAGTTTACAACTTTTTTCTTGTAAAAAATACGGCTTTGTTCTCACAATGTTACAACTTTTTGCTCTAAAAATTATCGTAACACTCAAAGATAGGACTTTATTTTTGTAAGATTCTGACTTTTTATTCCGGGAAAACCAGTCTTTGTTCTTGTAAAGATTACGACTTTACGAACAATTTCTCCCATGTACTGTAAGGGGTCCCTGGACCCAAAAAGTTTGAGAACTCACCTCTGCAGGAGGAGGTGCTGATGGAGTCCACGTCGAGGAGAGTTGGGGCGTATCATGCCCTTGTGGCGTCCTCGCGGCGACAGATCTCGCTTGCCGGGAGAGGTGGGGCGCGACAGCGGGGCGAGTAGCGACAGGTGGCCCCTCCTGGGGGACAGCTCGCGTCTACGTAGCCCCAGGTCCCGCTTGGGCGAAAGGTGGCGCAGAGGAGACGCATCCTGCCGAGGCGACGGGCCGCGGGGCGAGTGGTCGCGATGCGGCGAGAGGTACTGGCGTGTCGACGGGGACAAGGAAGGCGAGACGGGCGACGGGCAACCGGAGTAGTCCGGCCCAGGAGAGGAGAGGCGGGAAGACGGCAAGGGGAAATCTTGGGAGAGGTCTTCGTCCACGGAGGGCAAAGCCGGCAGGTGCCCCGGCTCGAGCGGGACCCTCTCGCCGGGGGTCGCCTGGGCTGTGATGCGGATGCTGGGCACGGTGGTGAAGTAGCTGAAGAGCGGCGGCGACGGCTGCGAGGCGGCCGCCGTGATGGGCACGCCACAAGGGCTGGCCGAGCGGGACGACGTCCTGGGTGTGGAGTCGCCGTCGTAATCGTCGTCCTCGTCATCTTCGTCGTCCACCTCGTCGCCATCTTCCTCCGAGTCATCAGCGTCGGAGAACTGATGATCAGCCAGGGCCTTACGGCGCGCACCGGCTTCCTCGCCAAAGTCTGGAAAAAGCAAACGATCGTCACGTGGAGCTGTTGACTGTTATGATGAGCGTCAGAAAAGTAGACCCCCACTTTTGGCAGGGAACAGAGACCGAGCCCTACTGCAAATAGCAAAAAAATACAAGTAAATGATTACCCCTCATCATTAATTTTTTTTTAGAATTGCCTATAATAATGGCATTCCAACTCATTTCAATGGGAAATATTGATTTCATATACGGGAAAATTGAGTGGTGAGCTTGGTCATGGAATTAATTAAACTTGCAAGTCAAGGTATCACTGTACTGTGCTACTTTTCTATCGACAAGACCAAAGTCTGTCATCCACAAAAAAAATAAAACACACTGACGTGAGATTTTCAGCAAATGGATGAGGATAGGTTGCACACACCAAAAAAGTGAATTTGTGACTTTTGCGGGGACTTACGGTACAAGATATGAACGGAGAACTGAACGCGCGCTTACCCGCGTCATCTGCCTCGGCGTCTTCCACGGAAGATGTGGACACGCCCAACTCCAGACACTTCTTCAGGTGAGCTTTTGACTTCATGTGCTTGGTCAGATTCCCTGCATGTGCGCACACACACACACACACACACGCACGCACGGGAGCACACGAAAATGACAAGCATTGGTCAAACCAATACCCTGCAACAAATTCTTTATACAAGGAAACATAACTGAATTGGAAGGAGTAATCCCCACCTTTGGTCTTAAAGGCAAAGTTGCAGAACTTGCAGACGTACGGCCGCACATCCGTGTGCGTGCGTATGTGTTTCTTCAGCATGCTGGGCTTCTTGCAGCGAATGCCACACTCCTCGCAGATGTACTTCCCCCGACCGCGCCCGCGCACATACACGTAGTCTTCATTGGACTTGTACCTGCCCAGGTAGTAATGGTTACATTCAGAATACAACGGGTTGATTCTTTTCTTTCCTGTAAGTACATTATATTTATACTTGCAAAGCACTTCTCACAATGAGGACTCAGAAGATGCTTCACATGGTTAAAAGATTTTTGGGAGATATGAGCCGTCGCTTGGACGATTTTCTTGTCTTGAGATGTGATCAAAAATTTGAGATACGAGCGCACCTCAGATTCCCACCATCAGATGGCAGCGGCAAACTTCATAACATCCGGCCGCGATCATTTAACTTTAGATTCCTTGCAGTGGAAGGACAATATCGGTTGGTGGAGTTAATGCATCATTAAGCTGATTTGCCAACTGCCAATAAACCCACAGAAGAACATGGAAGGACAATACATCAGGTACAGTCATGTTTTGTGCTCTACCTTCTTGTGTTCGTAGTTTTCATGGAGAGCCAATGTAACTACTTTGTACTTTTTGTACAGTACAATACTGTTCAGTGCGATTTTCATACGAAAATAACACATTAAAAAACAAATTTGTGTGTTCTTGTGTAGAGCCGGAACGGATTAATTGCATTTCTATTCATTTCAGTGGGGGAAGATGATTTGAGATGAGTGTTTTGAGATACAAGCATAGTCAAAGAATTAATTAAACTTGTATCTGAAGGCACCACTGTATAAGGTGCTCACAAAATACTAATGTATGGCCACACACTAGGTAAAGTATAATGTCTGCCCAAAATAGACATGGATAATATCGAAATCATTCCCGGACAGCTGGGTAAGCAAATGGAGCGCACCTTTTCTCGAAACAGTAAGGTAGACGAGGACACGTGCTTTGCAGTTTCTAGCAAAGTGCACTCCATTTTCTCACAAATATGTCAGTTCATGGGAAGGATATTAAAACCAAATATTTGGATTTTCTGTGTTTGTTTGCTCTGAGCGGCACGGTGGCCGAGGACCGGGGTTCAATCCCCGGCCCCGCCTGTGTGGAGTTTGCATGTTCTCCCCGTGCCTGCGTGGGTTTTCTCCGGGCACTCCGGTTTCCTCCCACATCCCAAAAACCTGCATGGTAGGTTAATTGACGACTCTAAATTGCCGGTAGGTGTGACTGTGAGTGCGCTGTGTGTGTCAAAAGTGGTAGTTGTTGGATGGTCTATTGTTACCGAAACATCTAATTTCCATTCACCTGTCTATGGCCTTTCACATTATATATTAGTATAAAGCTAGCAGCTTTCGTTAGATGAAATGATATCATTTGGGTGAACAGTTTGCTATTTAAATAAACAATGTTTAACCCTCTTTTCTTTTATGTATCACTTTTATTGTAAAATTCAATTGAGAGTGACAAATAAACAGCCTGAAGCAAGCATTAGTTTGCCTCTGTTTAGGAGAACTGTGGAAGCTGCGGAGTGTTATGGCAAATTTTCACCTATTGTGGATGTCTCAAATGTGTCCGTGCGATAAACGGGCGTTCGCTGTAAAGTTTTCAGTTTTTTCTTCAGACATGAAACTTATTTAAAGATCCCCGGCAGCAGGACGTGTGTCACGGAGGGGAAATTTCCATCCGTTGTTGGTAAATGTGGAACGCTGGAGAACGTTCAGAACGTTCCGCCGGTGTCTGACTCATGGAGACACTTCCCGTCCGGCAGGTAACGTGGAATGTCAAGACCTGGTTGTCTTTGGAAAAATGAGATGTTTGCACAGCTGCGTCCACTTTGGGAACAAAGGAAGACACCACAGTCCGAACTGGTGACGGGATGAATGTCCAATGTCCTTTTTAATACTCACAAAACGCTTGACCCACTTTCCTTGTTTCACAAACTTTGTGTATATTAGTTATCCACAAGCATCTTTTCAGGATGAACGAGTGACACTAAAACGTGTGCTAATCTAAAATGCTTGTAGAATGTTTCATATTTAACATCCATTTTAGAGGAATCTGTTTGTGTGTGGCAGCACGGTGGCCGACTGGTTAGAGCGTCACCCTCACAGTTCTGAGGACCGGGGTTCAATCCCCGGTCCCGCCTGTGTGGAGTTTGCATGTTCTCCCCGTGCCTGCGTGGGTTTTCTCCGGGCACTCCGGTTTCCTCCCACATCCCAAAAACATACATTAATTGGAGACTCTAAAATTGCCCGTAGGTGTGAATGTGAGTGCGAATGTTTGCTTGTTTGTATGTGCCCTGCGATTGGCTGGCAACCAGTTCAGGGTGTACCCCGCCGCTTGTCCGATGACAGCTGGGATAGGCTCCAGTACGCCCGCGACCCTAGTGAGGAGAAGCGGCTCAGAAAATGGATGGATGGATGTTTGTGTGTGGAAAATCATTTCTCGGTTGCTTTAAAACAATGGTTCACAACTGTCGTCACGGAGACCTGCATTTTCCTATTGTCACTAAGTCGTGACACATTTTTATAGAAGTTAAGAGCAATAAAGAAAATGTATAGAGAAATATGAAAGAAAGTCAGACCTGGGATACACATTGACTATATCCTCCTGTTCAGTGGTCTTCATTTGAATGTAACCTCAATTTGTACGTTTGTTGCTAAGTTATCGTAAGAGTAGTAAAGTCATAATTACAACCAGTTCTTGTATGAAAATGTGAAGTACAAAACAATCGCATGAAAAATATTAAATATATTGGTAATTGAGCTTGCCTTCTCATGCCATGTGACCATGTATACTTACGCCACCAGCAAATTAGTTCATTGCATGTTGTTCGTAACCGTGAAACTTCGTATGTCAGTACCATTGAAAACTGACAACCCCGCCATCGGATCTTTACTACCTGTCTGCGCCCCACGCATAATGGGTCCGCAACCCACTTTTGGGTCCCGATCCACCAGTTGAGAATCACCGCTTTAATTACAAGTTGTCAGAGAGAGTCGTGGACTTGAGTCACGGTGACTACAACTCCCCAAAAACAACATCCGGCTCCTCAAACTGATTCCTATTTGGACAAAGATTCCTATTTGGAGCTTGTGACACGCTAGGCTGAGATCAGCTTATTTTCAATCTTCAGGCTACTGGAGTTGACTTGGACTGAAAGGACTCGTTAACTGGGCACTGCAAATTTTTTGAAGTAAAACTGTTAAAACTAATACAGGGGATTCTTGTTTTACAACAGTCCCTAGAGAAACCCAGAGATTCAGAGGTTATCAACAGCGCACAGCGAACTAGTTTGCTGGTCGGTGTAAGAATACCTGGGCACACGGCACAAGAAATCACATTCAGTTTTTGACCTGTGTGTAAATTGGGGTCATGTCGCCGCCGTGGAAATTGATCTTTGTCGTAAACCGAGGACTCCTTGGCAGAATGCTACTGTCGCGAATACAAAGACACTCGTGAGAAAAAGCTTGTGAGTAAAAGAACAATAGCGAGCCAGCTGTCGATGTTTTTTTGTGCTTGTGATATATTTAACAGGTCTCTGGCTTACTCATGCACGCACAGAGAATAAGCTGTAAAAATGTCATGTCTAGCTGGAAAAGGGGACATCTCGCTTTAAACAGATGTCCTTCAAGTTCACTCACAAGTCAGCGGTGTTGCTTTTTGATTTTGAGTTAGATTACTTCCTGTTCTTCCGTGTTATATTTTAATATCCATCCATCTCTCCATCCATTTTCTATAACCCTTATCCTCATTAGGGTCGCTGGTGAGCTGGAGCTGATCCCAGCTGACTTTGGGTGAGAGAAGGGGGCACCTGGACTGTTCTCCAGCCAATTTCAGGACACATAGACAAACAAGCCTTCACACTCACATTCATAACCTTCTGACAATTAATTAAGAGGCTTCAATGAAGCTAACATGCATGTTTTGGGAATGTGGGAAAAAAAACAGCGCACTCAGAGAAAACCCACGCAAGCATGGGGAGAAGACACATACTCCAGAATCGGTCACTGTGCTACATTTTGATATTTTACTTCAAATGGACTTTGAACCTGATTAAATCACAGTGATTTTATTGATGTGTTGGACGTACCCGCCTTCGAAGATCTTGATGCGAGTTGGCTCGGTGGTGGCCGGTTTAATAGAAACGTCCTTCTCCACATGCTCCTCCTTGGGATGCTCCCACAAGGCCACATCCTTCATCTTCCTTCCAAAATGGCCGATGTCAACTGCCATCACCTCTGGTTTCAGCTACAGAAGGAGATATTTTCGTTCTCGATTCGTCTCACTTGATTGTTGACTCTGCGTGTGAAGCATACCTGATCAAACCTGAGCTTCCAGCTGACGGACGACACCAGCTTCCCCGAGCTGGGCGGTCCCATGGCGGCCGTGGCATACAGGAGGTTGGTGTTCTTCCGCTGTTTGGAACTCAGCAAGGCCAGAGCAGCCTTGGTGCTAAGGTTCAGAGGGTTGGGATTGTACGAGCTGATGCACCAGGAACTGTAGATGGAGCTCCGTGGGTCAGCTTGGGTGCTGTTGGGTTTGGTGTAGTTGAGGAAACACCAACTGACCCTGCTGTTGGTGCAGAGGCTCGGGAACTGGGAAAAGTGTTGGGCGTCAGAAACGTCGGCGAGCAACAGAGTCTGTCCCATTGCTCTGGAAAGTCCTGGACCTTGGTGCGCGGCTAACTGAACCAGCACATTCTCTGGGACTTGACTGGCCGTGGGCTGCTTGGTGGCTTCGTCGGCATCATTGGAGGAGGTCATGGACTGGGGGCTGGAGTGGGACACGTCCAAATCAAGCTCCTCAGGTGAATCTCGGCCACACAACACAGTTGAGGAGTCAGTGACGATCTGGAGAGGTGGGGTGAAGCTCTCCGGCTGGGGGACATCGGGCCAGTGGTGAGCAGAAGAACGGACTGGAATCGCGTTCTTATTGGGAGCAGGGAAATCTCCCAGGGGAGGAGAAGAAGACATCCTCTCGCAATCGTCTGAACAGGGTCCCTCCTCAAGCTTGATGCTGCCGTCAGTTCCACTCAGCTCCACGGCGCTCATCTCCTTCACCATCTGCCCGAACATCCTCTCCTCCTTTACCATCTTCTGCTGCTTAGTCTCAATGAAGAACTCCAAGGAACTGACGGGGGAAAGCATCCTCTTGCTGCCTCCGATGCCGGACCCTGAGGCATCTGTGGCGGATATGGTACCTGACGTGAGCGACAGAGGAATTCCCGTGTTGGGGCAGCAAGCTGAAGACTTCCAGTGTGGGGAGCGCAACAGCGTTCCATCCGTTTGTCCCAGGAAGTGCGATAGGTCGAATCGTGCTCCACTTGGAATTCCTCCTCTCACAGTGCCATCCGGTGAGGACATGTCGTTGGCTCTGCTTTGTCCGACTAAGCCGCTCCTCTGACTGTGAGCTACCAGCTGGCTAACGCTGGTATACATCACGCTACTGTACGATGGCACGTGGGTTTGGATACGCACAGGAACCATCATAGGCAGAGAGGTGTGGGAGCCCAGGTTCTGGGTGGCAAAGATAGGTTGGATCTGCTGCAGCTGCACAGCGGTGATGCTGGATGTTGGTTTAGATGAGATAGGGGCGAGATTTTGCTCTTGGAATACAGCAGGGTTCATCAGAGTACTTGAAGTGTCTGATTTTCCATCGCGTGGCGGCTGATCTTGGATCAGCTGTTTGCGAAGTGCCGTGTGTCCAGACAAACTATTCGGGGATAGGATCTGGAGCTTCTGGAGTTGCTGATGGGCCTGGAGCGTCAGTCGTTGTCTCGAAGCCTGACTGACCTCCTGACTCCAGAACAGAGCAGACTGCTGGTAAGAGAGGAATGGAGGGGCAATCGGATCCTGTTGGCCGACTTCCCTGTTTAGGACCTCATGGCCTGGGTGTTCTCCCTGAGATGATGAGCCCTGGGTCTGGAGGCGATGCTGGAGAGTCCTGTTACAAATACAATATCTTTGCTCAACAAGAGTTGTAGTTTTAACAAAACAAGCAGTCTGTCTACAATCTCACCTTCCGTAGTGAGGCTCGTCCTGCAGACTGTCTTCACTGATACTCTGCTGGAGGACATGTTGCTGGTGAGCTCCTACAACTGAGGGGAATGGAACCATGTGTTAATATGACAGAATCATGTTCTATTATGCACAGGTAGGAGACTTGAGTCACATGACTTGACTTGAGTAAGACTTACGTGGCCAATTTTAGGACTTGAGCCTTGCTTGGCTAAAATTTTGAAAGACTTGACTTGGTATGAGACATGAGGCTTGACTTGATCTACATTACTTGACAAGTCTTACCTATTTATATTTGAAAATCTGCATTTTGGAGATAGTATGCCATTTGTTTTTTTTTTGAAAGA